>NW_028186446.1:4342547-4445854 GCF_003343005.1 Rhea americana
GCCTCTGAGGACTTTACTGTCACTGTCTTCTGTCTTGTTGCAGGATGGTTGCATGAGATGAGAATTAATTGATTTTGGTGCATTGTTTCATAATTTTGCATTTGAAATACTGTACAATTTTTGGAAATGATATATATCTGCATAGACATAGACTGACATCATTTTAGGGTGAAACAGCCTAATAGTGATTAAAAATATGGTAAGAAGTAARATAATCTTTTAAATATTCTTGGACTGGAAAGACTGATTCTATCAGAATATAGGGAGAATTTTACAAAAATAGAAAAGAATAGAAATAACAGACTTTCAAAAATAATGGATGTTTAAGAAGTCTGCCTATATTTTTCTTTGGCTCTGACTTCAGGCCAGATTGTCCATACTTGGAATATCCTTATAAGCATAAGGAAATTAARCCATATTTTCTTCAGAAGAAATATGAGATTTGGCTCCTGTATCTTCCTTGAATGCTTGAAAATCATTGGATCAAAGCCCACAGAATCTCTCCTGAGGAGAGATTTGAATGTGGATAATAATGCAGGAAACTATGAGCACTTTTATGTTTCAGCTTCATTTACTATTTAAGTAGAAGTTAAAACGAAATAAAAAGATGTATCATGTCTTATCTTGACAGGTTTTTTCTTTGTTTTGGAATCCAATATTCACACTGTCTCCAAAGGCATAATGAAAAATTTTATGTAGAATTAATTCCTATCTTTCTTCTAGTATTCTTTTTATTGAAAAATAGTCTCTTTGAAAAACAAAACTTTATGCAAAGCTTACCAGTATTGTCAAAATGACACACTTTTTGTGCCCTTTTCTTAATCTGCATAAAAATTTTAGTTACTTTTGGTTGAGTATTTTTTTGTAGTTTAGAAAATACTGACCTATGTGTGCTTGTGTAGTTAGCAAAACTCATAAGTGCCTGCTCTTCTGAGGGCTAATTGTCCTCTCCTACACTCACTTGCTTATGCAAAACACAGTCTTTAGCATGAAGCCCTTTGATGCCTTTGACACTCGGATCATTTCAGGGAAGGGGCAGCAGTAAAAAGAGTTGGACAGGACAGATGATATAATTCAGTTGTGGAGGAYATGAATCAATCATCTGTGTAGGATACAAGTCAATCACTACTTTGGCAGGTCGACACTCCTTCCACCACTTTATATTGAATGGCACTTACCACATCCGACTAACCTGCGGGTATGTGTCATGTAGCTGGGGTAGCCATTCCCTTCTTGGACTATGGGGTAGAAATACTGAAGGCAATTACAAAATCTGCGTTGACTACAATGAGATAAAAGTTTTAACCTAGGGATCTAAATACCTTCTATATCCAGGCTGCTTTACAATTTTGTGGCATGCTCTAAATCACATTTGCATTAGCTTTAAAACTCTTCTCCAGATCCGAGGCTGTATAAAGCAGCTTCAGTGTACCTGAAAGTCAGATCAGAATAATCTGCATACATTTGAATGATTTGTCCTGAAGTGATAACCTGAAGTGATAATCTGAAGTGAACTACAATGCCATGGCAGGAAAATCATCAACTTAGCCTGAGACATCCTCCCTCTGCTCACCCCAGCGCCACCATCCCATTCTCAGGCCAACTTAATTAGGTTCTGCTGTAAGAAATCCAGCTGAGAATTCATTAATGTTAAACATAGTACTACACAGGAAACAAAGAAAAGCACCTAAACATGTAACTGATGGATGCTATTTAGTAGACTCTGAGTCTCCACCATACAATAAGAACCTGATATCAAACARGTCTTCAGACTTCCTCCCAGTATACCCCTGATCCATTTCAGTAGTCATAATTTACAACATGGATTAATAAAAAAAGTCARTGTATGTGTAATGATTAAAGTGTTGATAGTTCTGCAGCCTAGAGCTGACTCAGGAAACGATAGTCACTCTGCCTTGCTCCCTGGATTGCCTGCTTTATTAAGGTAGACATGCATGAACTTCATATCATTAGTCAGTGATGTGTTCTGTAGCTGTTATAAATATGTTCGGTTTTGGGTCRGGATTTAAAAAAAAACAGTCTTTCTTATTTGTTGTAATAACGGTGTGCTGTCTGCACTGTGTCATTTTCCTTACCCTTGTAGTGGGATAACATACAATTAGGGACTGATGTCAGCCTGTAAAATTTTGGTGTAAAATTTTGGTCGCACCAAAATACCATACTTCTTAACAAAGCTGGCAGACGTGTCCTTTGGCAGCAGCTGCTTGCCATGTGATTTAAAACTTCCTGTCACTATAATTGATGTGTTTTTATTCTTTCCACTTCCTGAAGCCTGATCAGAATTAAAATTGCTGTTGGAATTTCCTGTCAAAGCAACTCATTTATTCGCTGAGCAGTGCACTGACAGTACTTTGATTGGACATTGCCTTCAGCTATTCTCGGGTAGAGAGATTGCTGTGAATTATACTCCTTGCACAGGTTTGACTCCCATGCATGCCACATCTGCAAATATATACAGATTGTCCATCATGTGGTAACCTTGTCCTAATGAAAACTCCACATGTAAAATGTTAATGATTTGAATATCAAACCTGGCCACCTGCTGGGGCCCTGGCTTTTGTGTTTATTTAGGAAACCCCACAGAGTTTTCGACTGATTGTCTCACCATAACTTTCATGTTGTCTACCAGAAAAGGCTGTGCTATATTTCTGCACTAAAGAGAGTTTACACCCTTTCCAACTTCTGTTTAAAAAAGCTAAATTATTTGTTGTTTTAATTTTCTGCTGCAGTATGCTAGCTGTGTTCCTTCCCAGAGACGGCTGTGTTACTTACACTGGCATGGGGCTGCCCTCCTTCCCAGAGGTGGCTGCATGATGCTGGCATGGGGCTGCCCTCCTCAGCTGTGATTCAGGGAGTTTATCTAGTGCTTTGGGATCATTCAGGGTGAAAGACACCATATATATGCAAATTGATGTTATTTGCAGTATAGGTGCAATAGGGTGGTAATTCTGCCCATTAAGAGAATAAGCTATTAAATGCACAGATGGATGGATCTTTCAGTTGCCCCATTTGTAATTCCGTTTTCCTGTTAGAGTTGCTAGAGAATTATAGGTTATTTTGGGAAGCTGAATAATGGATAAGTATTGGATTGTTCTGCAGTTATAACTGACACAAAGTCATTGTCACCTCAGAGTAGAATAGATATAATGATACTTACTTAACTGCCTTTGTAAAGTGTTTTGATAACCTGGGTTGAAACGTACTTACAAACCTACAAATTATTACTGTTATCATTGTGGGCAATATATTGTTTTTAAAGTTTTAACCTATATTGTTTTGGGGAGGTCGTGGGAGTTTAAATATTCATGTGCAGTCTCCTTTCTTTGACCTAATTGGGTGCCAGGTGCTCTTCCAACATTTTAAGAAAATGACCGTGACTGTTTTGGTTGTTAGCAGTGGGGTGGTGTGAGACCGTTAAATCTCTGTGTGTGATTTGCACTCTACCTGCGGCTTGCAGAAGCAGCTCCCACTGGACTGTAGTCAGTGGCATAAGCTAGAGTTATGTATTTCTGAAATCTACCATTTTTCCCACATTAAAAAACAAGATTATTCTTTTTTTAAAACGTTGCTCAAAGAATTTTATTCTTTAGGCTTTGTTTGTGGTCAGGAACTTGGACATTTTACCTAACACAGAAGCACTAAAGAGCACGCTCCTTACAAGCTCTTGCAGTTCCTGCAGGAATAGAGGGGTATCCCTGTGCTATCCAACTGAAAAAGTGGCCRTGGGGATGGAGGTCTCTCTTGAGGGTGAGGACACACGGTTAGAAAGTAGGAGCTGTGGAAAGGAATGGRTTACAGTCCTATCAGGGAACATATGCTCAGGGTTGGCAGTGGGGAAGTAAAGGAATGGTCTTGCTTTCAAGGCCAGTGCCTGCCTCCACCCCACAGAGAAAATATCAGGTCTCCTCTGTATTCTGGGTCACTCTGCATTTAGATACATTCGGTATAGAGGAGAAAGCACTGAATAATGTGTTTGAAAGATGCCAAAAAGGGTGGTGTGAAGTCTCTACAGAAGTGTCCAACTGTGATGGGAAGGAGTGTTAAGAAGACTGTGAGGTTTCATTGACCAAATGATATGACCAGAAAAGCTTCTGAAATTTTGTATTTTACTGGAGGAAAACAGAAGTAAAATCCTACTTGGAAAAAACACTGCCTCCTACTCTTGGGGCCACGAAAAGGCTAATGACTGCTAATGAGTTATTTTAGTGCAGGGTTTAAGAAAGACTAAAGCTGTTCAAAAACCAGTCTTTTGGGCAGAGCTGGATGAACAAAACCTCACACTAAAGGGAGGGTTGCGGAGGCCCACAGACACGTGTGCCATGAGACCAGGCAGCAGGAGCTCCACTGGCCAGTCCTTAGAGATTGGAGTTTTTTTTTCTTTTAAAAAAGGTATCTGAGCAAGGCAGAGGGCAGTATCATATTTAAATAGTGTCAATAGGTCACTCCTGCATCCTAAGCAGATACCTGTTTCTGTTTGAGAAGCTATAGAGAGGAGTCTGTGTGTAGTAACATGTTTGGTAGAAGAGGCTCAAAGTGAATCTCCAGCATTGGGTTGGGAGCCTGTGAGTTGCGAGGGAGTGTTTGTAGACTTCTGAAAAGGAGTGGAAAAGATAGTTGAAGTGAGTTCAGTTCTCCTGACTTGCGGATTTGTTTTTCAGGAGAGGAGCCAGGATAGAGAGTGAAGTAAAATAAAAAACACAAACAAATAAACTTGGTATGCTGCTTCTTCAGCTGCCACGTCAGCCCAGCTGTAAGTGCCTAGTGTAAGAACAAGCCAAACCAACTGTCCCGAAGGCTCCAGGAAAGACATAATGCTGACACAACAGAAACTGAGTTCCCAACTGATTTCAATCACTAGATAAATATCAGTTTCAGCCCTAAATGATATTCTCAAGTAATTGTCCAATGCCCAGTTGGGCTGGAACGGTGTTCCTTTGGAAGCAGCTCAGGCCAGCCTTAACTGCGTGGGAGTGCATGGCCAAGAGCAGGCTTATGTGCTGGAGCCTGAAATGCCATTAAACAGACTGTAGTCAAGAGGACAAAATGCCTCGTGTGTTTAGTCTAATACACCATGGGACTTGTTTGCTACAGTTACAGTATTAAAGCTGTAATTATAGTCAGTGAACCACAGATGTACTGTAGCCATAGGGTTTAAACAGGGTGTTATTGCAGTAGAAACCACCCCCAGTAGGTTATAAGTTCAAAGGGTCATTTTTTCTCTCTGTTTAATCAGATGCTCAAGCCAAAAGTCGTAGTAATTATCATCAGGTATTTAACGTCTCAACCTGTTTTCTTTCTGTCCTCCTCTCTGTTTCATTTTAGTCTTTTTTTCTGTAACAAAGGGCAAAGCGTAATGCTCAYATATGACTTCACAGTGTGAAGCGCGAATGGAATACCGTTTTTGTAATGTTGCAATAGTCATTAGATACACGTATGTGACCCTGCTGCTGCATTGAGCTACAATTCTCAGTAAGTAATGAAGTAGATGCTTTGTACTTGAGATTGAAAATCATAGCAGAAAGCGTGGATTTTGGTGCAGGAAAGAACAAAAATAATCTCTCTGAAGCAGTGCAAGTGCAGAACATTTGGAGGCAGTAGCTAAATACAATTTTTTAAAGTGTATTTTTAAAGAGATTTAGGGTTTCTGGCACTGTCAGTGATACTACATGGGAGCAGTCTGTATGGAAATGGTCTGAATATGAACAAGCTTTTTGCTAGCTGGAATAGGTGTCTTAAGTCCAGATTTGAAGTGACTGAGGAAATGTCAAAATTCATATTCTTTTTGCTCCCTGTACTTGACAGAAAAAAAATTATATTGAATCCAAAGAGAGAAGATGATAGCTGAATTTTGACTTTCCATTTTAGCAGTGAACATAACCATTTTTTTTCTGATTAAGCAGGACTGTAATGGTTACCATGTAGGAAAATATAGGTAATATTAAACTGAAATATGTCTGTCTAGGGATCCATTCATTTCCCCAAAATAGCCAGCTTCTATTTATATATGAATGTCTGTATGTTTATATATATTTAAATGCCCCATTTGCTACACTGGTTTTAGCTTCTTGTTAGCATCACTTCTTGTTAGCATGATGTTCTACAGCACAAGGCAGCTGGAAAAGTGAAACATGTGTTCAAGAATTTATGCAGTGTCTTTACTTGCTTTCATTAAGAGAACTAACAATAATAGGTACATATTATAAGTTAGCAGTGTTAAGTAGTATGTTATAGCCATGTCTGACAGACATGTTGTTTACATTCATATTTTATATTGGTGAAACTGTAGCTTTTTTATCAACATGACATTTTTCAAGTGCAATATTTATACCTGTCCTTCCTACAGAGGAAACTTAGTCATCTAAAAACRTGATATGTTTTAAGTCCTCTTGTCTCCTTTTCAATAATAAAATATTTCAAATGATTTCCCCAGCCAAATATGTAACTCAGCATGTTCTGTATTCCAGGCCTTCTATTAATTGACGAGAGAAAAATTTCTCACCTCATACTAACAATAACCCATCTTATTTTAACATGATTGAAACCTGCTTTGTGAGTGTGTATAACTTTCCCCTGTTGCCTATAGGCGTTTCTTTAGGGCTGTGTATACCCTCATTTTGTATGTGCTTTCTCTGCCAGTGTCAGTGGGAGTTCAGACAAAGCAAGAGCTTTGGAGCACTTCTTACCATTTCCCCAAGGAATATCCCTCCTAAATTGTCCAGCTGTGATCTCTGTGGACCTTGGAGACAGCTAAAAATGCAAAATCTTTTTATATACATATACTCCAGAGAAATCCTGTGATAATGAGCTGTATSACCTAACTAAATTTTATGTGAATTAAATATATATATGACTTGAAAAGACGTCTTTGGCACTAAAGTAAATAAATAGATAACCAATCCACCTGAACATCATGCCTTTAAAAAACAGACATCGTTTACAGTGCTCTCTTACWGTATGCAACCAGCAGTCTGATACACAAGAGATACTTGATAATATAATTGCTAGTCTGATCAAGTCCACGATCTATCCACCATAATACTTTGTTTTCAACAATATCCAGAAACAGGTATTTCAGAGGAAGCTTTCAGAAACTTGGAGCAGGAATATGTGGATAATTCCTCCTTCTTTTCATCACACACAGAAAGGTCTCCCTTAATATGTGAAGATTGCTTTAAATCCTTAAACATAAGGTTGCATTTTTGTTCCAGTACTCTTCTTTTTTAGCATTAACTATTGCAGCCCTGGATATTGCCTCTATTTGAATAAATGCCTATGCGCTCATAAGGCCATAGCCCAAGCAACTTCCTGTTATAATGAGCACTAAGGTCCAATTACATCTTATTTGAAAAAAGTATTTCTTCCTTTCAAGTCTGAATTTGCTGCTGTTCAGTTTCACAGAATACTCTCTTGTTCTTGCATAGTGCAATGGGAATTTCAAACTGAAGCTTAGTCRTGCTGTGTTTTATACACAGCAGTACCTGAAATGTGTGCTGGTCTTCAACTGACACTCTTAATATTATAAGATTTTGCCAAGTTCACTAGTGAATCAAATCCATGTAGATAAAAGTAGCAAGACACAAAAACCTCTGATCGTAACTCTCCATTTATACAAGGGAAGGATGATTAGGCCCAGCAGGAAATATTCAGCAGGTCAGTGGTTGGTTAGGAGAAGGTACTATCTTAACCTCACTGCTAAAATTGCATGTAGTGAAAAACTGAGGTTGAAGTTCATGTTAGCAGAACAGGTTAGGGTGAGACTTATTCAGCATCAGAATGAAGTTAACAGGTTTCTCTGTAGGCTTCACTGGGACTAGAGGGAGTTTTTCAATTCTTAGCCCTCCTCACTGGATGAGTTCTGCCCATATGTGAATATTGCTAGGTTCTGGCTTGCCCTGCGTTGCATTCTCCACAGCATCACTTAGCTGCATATTCCTGGTGATGACTTAAAGGGATGCTATGGTCATCTCTCTGAGCCAGTTGTTTCCCCTTTGATCTCTGCAGCACCTTTGGAGACGCTAGCCATATCACTGCATTTAGCACCTTGCTAAGACGCCAGCTTTATTTGTGAAGTGCCTCATTTATGTTAGTTGCCTGGGTTCCCTGTGTGGTCAGATGCATATCTCTAGGTGCAATAATRCATCCAAAGAATCCAAAGTGGGATGAGCTGTCTTCGAGAGATGCCTATATCCATCTGTTGACTGCACAGGGAGCCCAGATAGCTTGCTTAAACTGGRCTAAATTTAGGTAGGAGAAGGCCCACTTTGTGTCAGCAGGCAACAGCTGCGGAGAGTGCAGCAGTGGGTCCTTGGTCCGCCAGCACGATCACAGATCAYGTCTTGTCTGGCAGCCTGAGTACTAGGCAAAGGGTTTGAAAGATGCTTTGGGAAAGAGAAGGAACATCTCTCTGCTGCATGCAGCTGTCCATATGCTTAGTAATCAGTTTATGGGGGTCAAAGACTTTTTCCACATTTAGACAATGGAAGTAATGCTAGACAGCCCCTTGATTGCTTCCTATTTTGTACAATTGCAGGTTGTAGGAACATTTTTCTTCTACTTGTTCATGTTCCGTTAAGCTTTCAAAAAGTCATAAGACAGAAATAACTGTGCATTTTAGGCAGTTATTAAAATATAATTCTGAATCTGTGCATGTTAGAAGAATATGTTGGCATAGGCCTGATAATGAGCTGGTGTGATAGATAGATTTCTTCTCTACATTGGCGTGTATTTTAAAGTCTTAAAGGGCAATTTTGTGACTGTGTGAATGATTTTTCTAGAATTTTACTCAATGATTGTACAAAATGTTATTTGAGCAAATTTGGTAAAGAAACAGTAAAGGTGAGAACAATGCTAAGTGTACGTAGCTTCTCTCATTTTTGTGTGGTTTGGGTAGTCCATTCATTTCTAATTATAATGGGAGAGATGCAAGCATGCAGGCTGGTTGATAGACTGTTGGGTTATCCTAAAGGGGATAAGTAAATAGCATGGATCCACGCAATAATGATCAGTATTGGACCTAGAGAAGGAAAAACGGCAGTAAGTGAGCAGGAACTAGCACACAAAACATAGTGGCTTTAGTGCTTCTATGGCTTTATATTTTGATTGCCTATGTTATACTCTTCTGGTTTTACTTTGGAGGATGGTATCTATGCACATTGTATTGTCTGCAGGCTCATTATACTGAACTAAATTCAAATTTTCCTCTCATCTGCTTTGCACATTCTGTATCTGCACAAGGATCTTTGCCACAATGTTACACACTTCTGGATATGAAAAAGACRTCAAGATTAATGAGATTCATTTTTATCTAGATATACAAACTAAATGCACTGGACCCTTATCACATAATCCATATCCTTTTTAAACCATCTGTACTATTTTATACTGGTTTTGCTGTTGCTAGACCCTTACTCWCCAGAGCATTGCCTGCATTTTCGTGGAGTTCATCAGTCAGCTCCTTTGTATTGATCATTTAGGCCTATGGGAGGTACCTTTATTCCAATAACAAAGAGAGACAGTGTGATTTCAGGAAATACTAAAATGGTCGAATGGTTTTGCCACCAGTGCCTGCTGTGGGAGAGCTGTTTCTGGCAAGTGGCTCTGTCAGTGGTCCTTGCCATCTGACCAATACACTGGCTTTGCTAAAACTATGCAATTWTTTTTTAATTTTTTAATTATTTCTGGTGAGAACTTGAAGGAAAAAAGGACCCATAGATGTCACCCCAACTGCTCAATGCTCTACTGAATAACACATTGGGTACTGTGGAGACGCAGATTTTAGAAGAAGAAATAGAAAGGGAGCACCTCTCCGAGGAATCTAGGGTTCTGGATAACATCCTGCTAGGATGAGGCCAGATTTAGAGACACTTGAAACATATGAAATGGGCACTGAGAATTCTGGCTTTGTAAGTTCAGACTGATTGTAATCACCATGTAAAAGGAAGTCCTTGTGCATCTGACCCTTTACCATTAGAAATGTCCTTTCTTAATTGGTGCCATTGGGATGCAGAGAGCCTTGTGCCATGTGCTGGGAGCCCAGCACTGAGCAGGTCCCCTGAACTGGGAAGGATCGCAGTGCTGGGAGAAAGTTGTTTTCTGAAATGAACTGCTATAGTCGTATCCAGCCAGAACCTGGCCTTATTTTCTGCTAGTAAAATAAAAACAGCTGAATTTTAGTTTCTGGATATGAATTCCTTTGGCATGCTGAAAACCTTAACTGTCTCAAACCAACCATTCTTCTGAGCCCATGGAGGTATACCAGAGGAGAAGGTATGATAGGTTGATGCAGTACTCCCATAGTTAGTTCTCCGGGAGATAATGTTAACTAGAGTAATTTAGAACAGCCCTGAGGCTCCTCTCAGCCAGGAAACATTTCCACTGGTTCCAAGGTTGGGGAAGGAGGGAGGGCGTAAGTGTGAGGGAAAGGCATAGGAACATGGTTTTAGGATCTGAGCCAAAGTTACTGCAGTCAGGGGAAATCTTTCTATTGACTTCAAAAGATTTTGAATCAAGCTCTAAGGATGAAGGAATTTAAGATTGACTTACTGAATTATAATAGCAAAAGATTATAGCTTCTCTGACAGGGGTAAATGTTATCCCTCCATAGCTGTGAGAGAGAAAGTGTGCAAAATCTATCGACTGCCCCAAAGATGCAATTCTGCTAAAGCTATCAGCTGACACAGTCTTACCTGTCTGTTTTTCCGTGATACTGTATGTGATCATACATGCTTTTGTACAAACTGAAGTAGCTTCATGAAGCAAATTCTGTCATAGTTTCCAGATGATATAGCTGGGTACTCGATTCACTGATGTGATCCATTGAATGCAATCTCTTGTAAACATTAAAAAAAAACCCTCTGAAAATTCTGTTGAGAACTTGATAAATAGGAGTTCAGTTCAGTGCCATTAAAAGAGTCTGAGTTTTGAGGAGATGTTATTGATTTGTTTTCATATAAACTAAAAATCACAGCTGCACGTAAGAGCCAGTTTGACTTTCAGTGACCCCCGGGAATTGTCTCTTTCTCTGTAGAATAAAAGCCTAGAAGTCTCATGCAATCATGTTGTCTCTTTTGTAGACAGTGTAAGAGTTCGATTACATTTCTTCACCTGCAAGCGGAGAACGCAAAATAATGTTACATGAATCTATATTAAAAATAGGTTATTTATAAAAATATTCTTGTGTAAATATGAAAAAAACATGTGGGAGTTGGGCTTTTTTGTTACAGTTTTTTCTTTTCAAACAATTCTGTGTAAATAGTAAAAATCTCTAGTTAGGAAGTACTTTAATAATGTTGTAAGTAGTCTGTACATAGGCAAAGCTGTAGATTGATTTAGAGGTTTTTGTAGAATTGTGATAAGCAAAATGCTTGCAAGAGAACTAAAATATTTGTAGTAGTGACATACTACAAATCGTTGCTTAAAATGAAAGTTACAAATTTCTTTCAGTCTGCTGCAGTGCATGAAGCTGATAGTTGTTTGTGAAACAAATGGTTTTGCTTTAGGAGTTGAGATTCATTTTCTTTACAGGCTAATCTATTATAACCTGAAATTTCCCTCTCTAACTGGCATTCAGAAATGTGTGATATATTTAAGTGTGCAAGTCGGTTTTTTAAGAGTAATTTTTTTTKGAATGTCTTGAATCAGTATATTTTGAAATGAAAAACACGTTAAGCTATTCAGTTACATGAAACTGAATTTTGGGTACTGGGTGCTAACAGCTGAAGGCTTACACAACGCTGGAGCACCAGTTTAACTGTCTTTTGTGGTCTAACACACAACTTGGCATGTAGGGCATATGTCTTTGAGATGGACTTTTCATCAGGRTGAATGACATCTCTTTGTAATGTACTCCATGCAAAATCAGCAAAATCACAGTCTTCAGTTTCATCAGTTGTATACTTTCCAGGCAAAATCGTATATTTGCACAGAGACACAAAGCTAAAGAACAGAAAAAATTTAACCACAAACATCTTGATAAGTATATAGACATGCATTCTCCTGAGACTTTGCTGTGCTAAAATGTGAAAGAGCCTTGAACCACTGAGCTAGTACGAAAGATAACATTTTAACCTTTATCATTGTATTTTCATTGTTAATATTAGTAACAACAGTATTATCCCCTGTGTCTGGTTAGTTAGACAATATTGTCACTAACTGTATTATTGGAAGAGTAAAAGATGCTGATTTACAGTAATGCATGGGCTTTTAGCAAACTGCAAGGAAATAGCCAGTAGAGTGTGCTGCTCTCTTATGATGAAAAGAAAAATCATTAGTTATTGCTTTGCCTAAAACCTCCTACATTTGTTTTTTCATTATTATTCTTTAATATAAAATGAATCTTGCCAGGTTAGAATTTATATCCATCCCTTTATGGTTATGTTGCCTGGAGCAATATTCACAAAATCAGCAGGTAAACAATTCTGAATCATGCAGAGGACTGTGCATGCAGAGCCAGAGRTATAGTATAGGAAAGCAGTGGAGTCAGATTATCTCATTTTTCTTTCAGCCTGAAGTTCCTATTCTGTGAGTCTCATTCATGAAGATCCAAAAAAAGTGTTTACATTTCCAGTTTTCCAGCTGACCTTACCAGTTATCCTCTGACCCTGTGTTATGATCTCAAAACATCTGTGAAACCCTGGCAACTTCAGTATTCAGGGGAGGGCCAGAGAGGGGGAATTGAGGTTGTACAGAATCTTTCATCGCCTTTTGCTCTTCTTATACGGACATTGCAGTACTTTYGTGCCAGAGCTTGCGTAAGAATATTTGAAGTTGTTTAATGAATTGTTTCTGAAAGTCTCTGTGATACGGTTATATTATCTTTTATGATGTTGTCATAAGGGTTTGGTTTTTGTTTGTTTGGTTTTTTTTACAAACTTATTAGAAACAGCATTTCTCCATGTGTTTAAACTTTTCCCTACATGGCACTTTCCCACCAGTTGGAAGTGGAGGTGATGAGCATCCTTTGCAGCTGGAGAGTGCCACTCTTGGCTGGCTGATTAGCTGGCATACGACGTATTGTGACAGCATGAAAAATGTCATGCGTTGGCAAGTGAACCCATGCCTTCTACCACGCATGCTGCACTTGGGCTGGGAGTTCAAAGGAAAAGGACATGAGTCATGCCTCAGAGTGGATGGCTTTTGCTGTTCACTATAATTTGAATAAGCCTCTATCTTCAATTTAAGGACTAGAAGAAAAGGTTGGAGTAGTTTTTAATCTCTACTGCTGTTAAAAATCAGTAAGCAAAAAGAGGGCCCATATCCCCCTGGGTTCCACATTGTTCACTCCAGGCTTAGCGGGTTTTCAAACTTCGATATAACAAGAGAGGATCTCTCCAGATTATTGTTTTGGCTTTGTATCAACAAAGTATTGTGATTAAAACAAGCTTGTACCACTGGCATAATCTTAATTGTTTAACTAGAAACATGACTTTATGTATTCATTGGAGGGAAATAAAATTAAGTAGATCAGAAGAAATTTGACTTTAAAATTAATACGAATTGAGATTTCTGGAAACAATAATGGAAAAAAATGGCCATAATTAAAAAGATGAATKCAACAGGTAAAACTGTAAGTTTATGTGAGATCAAAAGAGAGCAGTACTCAAATGTAGACAGCTTTCTGTGGCTTGTATAAACAAGTGCTCCCATTGTTGCTACCTCTGTTGGAGCTGCAGGCATCATAACGATCACAGAAAACACTATGGAAAAGGGCAGATTTAGCAAATGCCTAAGATGACTGAGGGGAGATCACAGCTCTCTTAATGACATTTGTTGAACTTTTACAACCATGTATTTAGCAGGGTAGCAGTGTACTGGCTTAAGTTAGGGTGAGTCTTCAAGACCCTAACGGTGTAGCTACTAGGAGGTCTAGCAAAATCAATATGAAGGTCCAAAGCCTATTACAGGTGCCATTTCTATTAACGAGTAGGGAGGATATTTCTAGTATGGGTTCCTCAGAGTACTCTTTCCGTGGCTACATGCTCAGCAATTTAACTAATAAACATTATCTCTTATGATTTATAAAGGGGAAACTAATGCAGAGACAGCATGAGACTTCTTGAGGCATGATACTCTGGCTAGGTCTCTGCTGACCGTAGGCTTGTGGGCAGCGTGCTGCCCGAGCTGGGCTCCCTCCGTCTGCGGTGTGGGCCTCAAGACAAATCTAGGGACACGCGCGGTGCCGTGCTTTGTATGGCGTTGGTGCTTCCACGAGGGTGCCTGGCCTGACATTGGCTGACGCTGGTTACCTGCTGCTGGTGAAGGGCAGTGTGAGTTGAACCTGGTAGACTCGGATCACGCAGGCCAGGGTATGCCCATCCATGCTGTGGTAAAGCTTGTTGCCAGAGAGGGAGTTTTCATGTCTTTGTTTAGATCCTGGTCTTATGCTGGGTCTTTGTGACAATACCTGAATCAGGTTCCTTGGCCAGAAAAATCATCCAATTTTTTTGCATGGCATTAATGAAACATATATTTTCCTTTGTTGCTCGTCTTAAAAAAAAAAAAAAAAAAAAAAAAGATGCATATATGCCACATTTACTGTACTCTGTGGAAGCTGCACAGCTGACATGAAGATGGGAGTTCATTCTGCTTTCATTTGCCGTACTCAGAGAATTGACTAGATAATGCTTTTGGAGTATTACTGTATATGCATATGACAGAGTTCATTACATTAGAACAAAGTGTATAGTATTCAGAAGGCACAGTCAATTCTGCCTGACTTAAAATATTTAAGTTAGTTAAAAATTTGAAGGTGTAGAATATAGTAGATTATTGTATGATGGTAGAATTACTACTGTAAAAATCACTCAGAGAGATCATCTCAAAGCCTGACATTTTGTGCAGGGAGGAAGGTGATGTAAAGAGAATGTGCTTTGTGTGCTTGTCCTTTGCCTGCATGTCTTTGTGATATAATTGCTAGGTAAAAATGTAAGAGTGCTAGAAAAACCATGGAATGTCTGAATGGTACAGCCTACTGCATATATACACAGTAGCAGAGGCTTCTCTTAAGTTCCCTGTGTCCCTACAGAGCTTGCAAAGTATGTATATGGTTTATATTAGGAAGGTCCAGCACTTGCGATGCAGTTACACAAAGATCGAGATCGTGCCATCCCTGAGGGATAACAGTGTGCTAAAGTCGTTACTTTATTCCTTAAAAAAGTCTGTGAGAACAAACTGCTCCTGAGATACATGCTCTTCTGTTAACATCCACTATCCTTTTTGCTTGATGCTTCATCCTTCCCTCTCATGTGGCTTTTTCTTGTCTAAAAAAACAATTCATTTTTTTTTCCATTATATTCATTTTTTTTTCTACAGCTRTGTTTTGTTTCTTGTTCTGTACTACCTGGTTGAATAACACCATCTGGGGCAAAAGGCTAAGTTTTCAGAAGATAATCTGAAAGATCAGCCTGATTATCCCAGGTGGTTACCAAACAGTCACCTATCACAGACAGAAGATGTGTATCAGATGAAGTACGTGGCCTGATGGCAGTTTAATAGTGAGACCACTCAAAAGTTTAGAGAGGGAAGGAAAAAAATGGCAATGACATACATCTTTTCAAATGAAAAAGTGATCAAACATTGATCACACATTGAAAACCCTGCTGTCTCAAGGTCAAAAGGCTGCTGCTACCTTAGCAGTGCGTTGAGCTGACTTGGTTAAGGTACAACATACAAAGGAATATGGTTACTTGAAGGTGGCTTTAGGCATCTGTCCAGAAGAACTCAAAGCTAGTGTCTATATGCATAGCAAAACACCTTAACCACTAAGCTCTGTGTGCTGTTGTAAACATATTTCTTATTTATACACATACATATTTGCACACACTGAATGTATTGGTTTTGTCCGTGTGAATCCCAGTGTTTGCATGCCTGAGGGACAGCGTGTCAAAGCTGCACCCACAAAATAATGTGTATCTAGACCAGACTATCCTGGGTCTTTTAAAATGTGGCATTTGCTGTTTCAGAGATGTATTTTATTCTGAGAAATAAGTGCATAACTTGTGTGATTGCACTGGGATCTGGACATTCTAATAAGAAAACAGTTTTTTTTGACCCTAGAAGACTATAAAATGAACAGTTTTTGAAAAGTTTATCAAGCTACGTAAGTAGATTTGTGGCAGCTATCCAAAGATATCTACATAGGTTTCCCAGCACAGACAATTTACATTTTTAACTAGCATGTGGTTGCATTTTTTTTCCCAGGTTTAATCATTAAACACTGAAAATCTTAATTTCATCAAATGCAATCAAAGAATTTTGTATAGTAGCAATTAAAAATATAAAACTGGCATTCGAGCTACAGCAAATTAAACAGCTGCATTGAAATATTTTTAGCATTCATCCCAATCAAAATGCACAAAGGGCTTTTATTTGTCTTAAGTAGTATTTGCCGGGTGTAGCTCTGGTTTCCGTAATTCTACAACCTCACTAAAAATACACATGGACTTTTAAAAATTCAGTTACTGATAAGCAAGAAATTATTTGTGGGGTTTTGTTTTTGTTTTTGTTTTTTTCTCCCTACAAGGCAACTTAGGTGAGTAAGTTCAGAGGGCTGATGCTGGCTCACTTGTTTTGCAGAAAAGGAGCTTCCTAGCTGAACTGTTAAAATAAGGAAACCAAGAGCTACTTTTTTGTTTCTGTTGCTTTTACTGTACTTCATGTGTGGCATTGAGTTTTCCATATTGTAAATGCCACCCATGAAGTAAGAGGACCTTGTTTCTCATCATTCCTAGCTGCTGCCACATTGTGGCAGTAGGTCTATTTTTTTTTATTTTTTTTTTTACTGAAATGCCCAAGCTTTTGTGTGTAAGTCAGCCAACAGAATCCTACATAATCAGCTATATAATTAACCAAGTGGTAATTTTAAGCTTCAAGTACCAACATGTTCCATTTCCCTATTTTGTTTAGAGACTGAATGGGGAAGTTTGGAGAAATTTTAGAAGCCTGTGCAACTCGGAGTTGCACCAGGACATTTTGCCTCCACCTTCCCTACTCCAGGAGATATAAGAGACTCCAGTATGTCATATGATGAGACCTTGTAATATAGAAAAGGTCACAAGTTTAGTTTCTGTCCTGTCCCCCCAGAATCTTTCGACCAAGTGTCTGAGGGCAGGATGCAGAGCATATGCTCACAAAGTGATGCAGTGGGTCCAAGGCATGACACAGTTCTCTGCTATAGGCATGTGTGGAGAAAGAWATTTTGGAGTAGAAAGGAGAAGGGGTGGTGTATAGATACGTAAGTAGCTCCATTGGCCTGCCTCTAATACAGCCATGGAGATACCTGTAACTGCAAGATGAGTTCACAGGTGCTCTACAATGACCTCAGCTGGGTTATCTTGAATCTATCCTACCATTACCCAGGTCCTTCATCTGCTGTGGCCTCACAAAGACCATTTGAGCCATGTAAAATAGGCATAAACTGACATGGTTTCATATCCAGTTCTCTCCTCAGCTTTTCCATTTATTTTTCCCCAAGAAGAATGAAATGAAGGTACTTCCTAAGCGTCTATTGGAACAGAAATCTTGCTTTGTCTGCTAAACATTTAGGGGACCTGCATCTGTCTCTTTGCATTGCCACTCCTGTGCTCAGATACTGCATTCTCTTGCATTCTTCTGGCTTCCTCCTTCCTCGGTTTCACCCTCTGTTCCATCTGACTTTTGAGCCTTCTTGCTGTTTTGCAGATCAACTTCTGTTAATCAAAGCTGTACTCCCTCCTCTAGTGATTCATTTTATTGTCTCCCATGAAGTGCATTTGCTCTAAGTTAATGAACTTTCACCAGAGCTCTTTCCTGTTGCTTGCTGCCATGAAGCATCAATCAGTATCACAACAGTAAGTGTTAGTTTAGTGTGGATGACATCTTTAGAAGGAGGGATGCAGCTGAGGAGGTGAAGGCAAGCGGCTATTTAGAGCTCAAGTCATCAATTAAATTACTCAGTGATAAAGTCACTGTCTTGTTCTTTAGTGATGTTCATGTCATATTGCTGTGTTGGGAGGTGATGATGCATCATTGCACTCTGGTGCTTTATGATGTTTTATCAGTGCTGGAGATATTTTGGGATAGTGCCAGTATTTTGCAAGCATTTCAGGCAGGAGATGCTATAATGAGCAGGAGAAATAATTACTGAATAACATCTCCTACTGCACTGGGATCTGGGGCTAGAACTGAGCTTTAGTTTAAGTGCATTTTGCTGAGTGAAAGAGCAGATCTCATAGCTGCTACCAAGCAGTAATGTCTGGGGCCAGCTGAAGAACATGTTTTCATATATCTTTATGCATGCTAAGAAAGCTTTTCAGGAAGTGACATTAAGTTTTTCACGCATATTTGAAACCTTTCAACCAATTCTATAGATAAACAAAACTAGTGTTGCTTCTTGTTGTGGTCTACTGCAATCAAGCTGACAGCTCTCTGGACTTTGGCATAACTGTGTTAATCCCTGATCACTGCCTAAAATTTTACTCTGACTTGTAAGGATGGAGTGTCGTTAACAGTTCCTCTGAGAGGGTTCTACAGAGGAAGTGTTTTCTTGAAAGGTCTTTTGGGGCAATAGTGAGTATAGTAGAATAGGAAAATATAGACATTCAAARCAGGGAGTAACACAACACGAAGAAGGGGTCGACTCCCCCAACTTACTTCATGAACTGACTTCAATCAACATTGACTGGCAGAGTGTGCCGAAAAATATTAGAGAAGCTGCTTGTATGCACATAGACACATCTGTATGCTGTCAGCCACTCCTGGCCATAGTGACATACAGTGTGACAGTGTGCAGTGTTCACCTAAATTCCAGTAATCAAACATTTTTCTTCCCTGGGACTGTTAATTCTGAATTTTGTAGACTCATTCTTGTGGAAACTGTGTCATGCACTATTGTTGTGAAAACACCTAGCTAAATATATGGAACACATGATTACAGTGGCATTAATTAAAAATGCTTATCAGTTTAACYTGTTGCCAGTAGTTGAAGAGGTTTCTAAGGGATTTCACCATCAGCACCGTAAATTTTTTGTCAGCGAATGAAGAAAACATTGAATTGTTTATACTTCAGGGATATTCTCTTAATAAGTGACTGCCTACCTGCCACCCTTAGTGTATATATATATATTTTTCCCTTCAGAAAGGTGTCTAAGGTGGAGGTCTGTTGTGGGAGTTAAGATACCATGTTTGTATTTTAAAAAGCAAGCCGAAGTCTTTAGATTTGGTCTCCAGCTGAGAGAAGCACACATTTAAAAATTACAACATTGGTATTGGCTATCTGGGGCTTTAGGAAGTGGCTGAGAATTGGCAGTCAATTAAAACTGGGCTGGAGTTCAGTATTAGAGTTATGCTGCCTGTTTTTGTAGGATGTGCTTGAATCCTGGGCTATGCTGCAATATGGTTTTGATGTAGAAGTATGTAGAAAGGAAATGTAACCCTTGAGAAGCTGTCTGCATTTTCTGGAACAGCTAGGTTGTTCTACATAACTCGAGTTCAGGACTACATTTGGGGTGGAAAGCTACACCCCACATCCTGTGATTCAGATCCTGATGCTGTTTTTCTCTGGTGTAAACCTAGGGTAACTCTATTAATGTTGAGCAAGGAGCTGTGAACCTCCTTGCATATGTGCGTCTCAGAGCATAGCTGAGGTCTGCCTTTCTGCCTCTCGCCAAATGCTTGGCTTTGGGGGGAGTTCTGTTCAGTGGCAGAAATAAGAGAGGATGCTTCTGCCAGACAAGGAAAGATGTATTCCTTTTTCTTTTTTTTTCTTTTCTTTTTCTTTTCTTTCTTTCTTTTTTTTTCCAGTGCTCAGCAGCTCTGAAAGGTGTCACAATAGTGATTAGGCTCTAGTCACACAGACTGGGACCCTAAAAATCAYGTGCCTTGTCTACTCACTGTGAATGAGTTGCCCAGATCTGTTACTAGTATCACATCTGGAGTTCACTGGAATCTTCTTGTTTCTGTCAGAGAAAGCAGATGAGATTCTTGTTCCAAAGACCTCTATTTCGTCTTTTTCTCTTTCTTTCTTTTTTTCTTTTTTCTTTTTCTTGTTTCTTTTTTCTTTTTTTCGCTGACATGGTTTGGGGGTTGTAATAAGAGCATTTGGGAACATTTGCAGCACTGTTGTGTATTCATGAAAAATACCACCTCCTGGCCCCATGAGTTGGAGAACAAGTTTCGAAAAGGAATATTTGCCCTAAGGGCCTTCCCCAAAGACACTGAAACTAATTAAAAGGCTCCCATTAACTTCAAGAAGTTTTGGATCTGATCCCTGGTGTTTTTGTTTTCTGAGCTGACTGTAACCACAGTTTGCAAACCTCGGTGTGAGGCAACTTAGCTTCGATGGCATTCCCAGCAACTGATGCCCCTTGGAATAGGCCGCAAATGTGTAAAACAGATTCTTCTGTTTACAAAACTATTCTCAAATGAACCCATTTAAACTCACTTTAAAAAGAAAGGAAATAATTGTTCCATTTGCTTTAAGGGTTAATTATGCTGGCTAACTAGACTATGTAATGAGGAAAGGATCCAGGGATCTTAGGCCTAGGAGTGAAGTCATGCCCCTTACCAGTAGAGAAAAGAATGGTAATTGCCTGCTGTGAGTATGAACATATTTTGCTGGCTAGCAAAGAAATGGCATTGACAACTGGCAAATGCACTCTTCTGAGGAAAAATGTATTTTTGAGGCAGGCACATAGCCAGCATTTTCATTCGGGAAGTCTCATAAGTGGAATCAAAACTCTTGCGGAGGTAACATGAAACTGTGCGTTAGAAGGTTGTTTTTTTTAATCCCACATGTAATTCTGTCAACATTTCATGCTGGAATAAGAAAAATATTCCTTAGCTTGGCTTTAGTCAACTCCCCCTCATTTTTTCCCCCTCAGTTCCTTTCTCCACCCTTCTCCTCAACATTTCTTTCAGCAACATCTTTGTTTAGAAAGCGGTGGTCTTCAGGAAGATGGTGATAGGGTCTCCTCTCGGGCATGCCATGCAAGCAGCACTGCGCATTTCATACTTGGCCCAGATCTGGGGAGCTGCTGAATACCATGGATTCACGCAGGAGGGATGGTCCGGTGGGTGAGGGCCAGGCCTGGGGACCAGCAACCCCCCATTCCACCTCGGATGCAGACTTCCTCTGTGACCCTTCCTACCCTCACATAGTGATGACGGCTTTGCATTGAGATAAGAATTCCTAAAATCCTGTGTATCAGTGAAATACACTGCAGATGAAAGGGCAGAACTGAGGCTTAAAAAATGGGACAACTTCTACACAGCGCGTATGACAGCAGTAATAATAGCAATTAATTGTTATAGTGTATGGATAGTCTTAGGGTCATGTCTGCCAATAAATCTAGATCCTGTTTAGCCTAAGAGAAGCAGCAGACTTTTTAATTGATTCCCTACAAACCTTGAGGTAGCTGAAATGGAATTATCTGTTACTGAGATCTTCAGAAAATTTACCCTACAGAGTAGATTTGTATGTAATTTTAATTTAACTAAGAACTGAGAACCTCTGAAATATTAATCCTCTGCTTTTGTACTTAAGATTTATAAAGAGCTGAAACTTTGGCTCCTCCATCTGTACATAGGCACTTAAACAAATAGCCTGGTTACCCAAAGTGCTGAGCACTCAGCCTCTCTGCTTGACTTCAGTAGGGTTTGGCCTAAAAAGGGACTATNNNNCTGAGCTCCAGTCTTTCCTTTCCTTTCCTTTCCTCCCCCACTTTTTAGTGGTTTAAACTGTGTTCTCTGCAGTACTTTATTTTGCAGTCATGTCTACTGCATTTCCTGTGTAGCAGTTCCCAAATGAATCCCTAAATGGCACTGCATGCACACCTTRAAATCACAGGTATCCTGCAATTACTACAATGTGATTCCCTTTTTGTACCAAACACTTCATTTTAGCAAAATTGGTTGACARTCCCATTTTTAGTTAAACCCCTATTGCTCTTTGTGCCTTTCCCATTCTTGATCTCTTAATACTTGCAGCATAGCTTACAGTTAGTTTATGCTATTGTCTGTGTTATGTTATGTGTTATGGTATTTGTCTGTTAGTAATTAGACCATGGTCACCTTCTTGCTTTATATACRCTGTCAAACAGCTATCAGATAACAGTTCCTTCTTGTCATCAGACAGAATTTGATCTGTGACATAGAAGTGAAAGTTCCTTAAAACCATTTCGTTGTACCATTCATTTCCCCAAATGTTACCCTTCCTTACAACTTGAACATGGCAATAAATGCTCTATTGTTTAAGGTTTAACTTGGTCCAATTATGTTCAGTCTTCCGATCTTTGTTGATTGTATTTGGTGCCGTTCTTTATCACCAAGAACCTTAATTTAGGGGAAATAAAATAAATATCTGATGCCTTAAATTTCTGTCAGCGCATCTTTTTGAGAGACTTCATAGRTGAGCAAATTTGTTGACAGAGAACTGGTTTGTTCAGGCTTTTCTATTTGTCACAGAAAAAGTAGCATAACAGTACATATATATATACATATATATGTACATATAACAGTACAAATATGCAACAAACTTACATAACAGTGGAAGACTGCTTGAAACRGAACCTGTAAGCAGACTTTATTGTGGTCTTATTTATGGATARACTTTAAAAAAGGATTCAGAGGCAGAAAATAAATATTTCTTTTTTCTATGAATGATGTGCTGTTGTTGTAGAGTTTCCTGGCAATTTTCTGATGGCCCTGCAGTGGCAAAACGGAGAGCAAAATCAAAATTCCTTAAATTCTTAGACAAGCAAAGAAACCTAAGATGATTTTTAGTGCCAGAAAGAAAAAAAAGAGACATTTTAGAAGTCTGTCTGGATTTCCTGTAAACAAAGATGAAAGTCATTTTGGATGGATCACTGCTCAGAACAGATGGAGATTTTTTTGCCCAGCATTGTTTTCTGATACTGCCAAAAAAGTGTGATTGATGGAGGTGAATATGAAAGATAAGATGTATTTGTCATTAACTCTGGGAAATACTTTTTGTCTTTTTATAAAAGCATTCATAATAACTTTAATGGGACTGAAAAGTGAGGGGCAGACAGACGTCCTCTACTGAGTCAGGGATACAGAGCACCTGYCCACCATTTTACTTGGCCTGCGTATAAATGGAGGGCTTTGGACCAGGTTGCCATTAATCTCTCATCGTTCGTTATTATTCAGTAATTTAATCCATAAAATACTTTAAGTGGTATATTATAGACCTTTGATTTCTAAATGATTTTCCTCACGGMTCTTTTTCTCCCTGTGTGTCTATTGCCTTCCCGTGCAAATGGCAAGTCTGTGTCTGCTCGCAAGGCGAGAGCAAAGTTTTCGGAGCAGCAGAGAGCTCACCCTTGCTTTTGGAGGGTGAAGTCCAGCTGACGAGAGGCTGGGCCCCGGCGAGCAGCCGAGGGGAGCGGAGAGCGAGCAGACTCTGCAGGATGGAGCCCTGCAGACGCAGGGCTGGCTCTGCGCCTGTCCCTGCGCTCGCTGAAATTATGGGAGAGGCGTGTGGCACGGGGCCTTGCTTGTGATGCCTAAGAAAAGCCTCTGAACGGAAATGAAACTTAGGAGGAGGGTCTAGATGTGTTTCATTATTGTAGGCTCTGGAGGAATTAGCAGAGGTGAAAGAACGGCACTTTCCACTCCCCCCCCACTAGATATAAATAAATAGCTYTGATTTAGAAGATCTAGAAGATTTAGAAGATTCAGGCTATCAAAAAGGAGGAGGTGGAGACCTCAGCAACCTACTGAGGTGAGCTGTTTGCTGAGAAATGCATGTAGCTATTTATTAGCAAGTGCTGGTAATAGGAATGTTCGAATAAAAAAAGAACAGTGATTCATCTTCTGTCCAAACCTCAAACAACTTGTATTTTTGTAGATAAAGATAACTTTATTTTTTAGTCAGTCTTTTCCTCTAACACTTTTTGGGCTTGAGTGAACCCAAGAAACAGGAATATGGGCAAACTGCAAAATACCATCTGTGACGTGGCTGCAGCCTGAATGATCTGGAGATTTGAGAGTAAAGAGATTTTCTTGTGAAATTTCCAGTGTACTTTCAGAAAGGGAAAAAACAAAAAAAAAGATGTTGGAATGAAGCCCTTTAAACTTTGGAGAATCATCTGAACTCTGGGATATTCACCAAACCAGATTTAAAAAATAAAAGCATTAAGATGAAATAAATGTTTATAAAAGAGGAAAGATTGACATCTGTGGAGATCAAGCATTTCTGCTCATGCACGGCGCTGTTGGCAATGCGAGTTCACACACACCAGCCTGCCAGTGTTCCTCAGAGCTGGACTGATACACTGCTTTGCCCCAAGTGAACTGCAAGCCCTATGTCCACAAGCCTTTAATTCTTCTGTTTCACTGAAGGATCGCTCCAAAAAAGTCCCAGTATTCCCTCTTTATAGTGTTAGGAATCTCTAGCTGGTGAGTTTTATCATTGACATCAGTGGAAGTTGTGGTTTCACTATCTGTTTTCATTTCTCTTCACTCATGTCTTTCCCAAAATAGGTAATTGAGTATTATTTCGCTGTAATTTCTCCCAGAAGTTGACTAGTAGACCAGTTACAATACTTGTGTAGTTTTGTCTCTAAGTTTGACTTCTTGTGATCTGTTTTCATAGCTCCTTCTCCTCACAGACATGGTTGACTTTTGAAGCTACCAAGTGAACACTCCAAAAATCATAATTCCCACTGCCCAAAGCATTTCATTGATGCATCTTAACTTTAGTAGAGAAAGCTTGCTTTTAAGAATAAGAGACTAATTCAATATCTTGTCCCTTTTCCAAGACAACCAAGCTGCATGTTAGCTAGTGGAGACACCTGTCTCTTAGGCCTGGAGAGAGAGACTCAGCTCTTCACCCCATTTCATTGCAGTCCTTCTATATTGGAAACAGATTATGGACCACTTTAATAATTGCCTTCTTTTGTTTGTTTGTTTTTTCGTTAATAGGAAAAAACAGAAACATTCTAAACCAAGTTCAAAGGGAACTTGTTCATCTCTATTTCCCCATCCAGGAGGAAAGGGGTAGAATCTGTTTTGAGTTTAGCTATCAATCTAGAAGTAAATTGAATTAAATACGAAAATGTTTGAAAGCCGAGTTGTATTTCATTCCAACGGCATCGCTGATTTAAATGGGGTAGTGGAAGGGGGGAAAGGGCTTAAATATTCAGCATTTTTATGATTAAGTATCCCTTGTGCCCCCACCACACCTCCTCTGAAAACAAAAAACAAAGCGTGCTTGGAACAGCTCGTTACTGCTACTCATCAAGGCCCTGATGACTGTTCTGTTAAAGCATAGCCCAGAGCAAGGTGAAGTGCTGAGGCGCAGCAGTGCATGTTGGCACTGTGTATTTGAATTTGTGTGTGTATGTGCTTGCACATGCACGTTAGGCCTTGTACAAAGATATAACAAGAGCCAGAACCCGTGCTCTGTATATGTTACAGTGGTCTTGAAAGGCAAAATGAGGGAAAGAAACAAATGTTTCCTGAATTACAAAGCATGGTGGTGGAAGGAAAGCTATTTGAATGATCAGTGGGCTGAAGGAGAATAATGTTATTTAGAGTTTTCCAGAGGCAGGAAAAGAAAGCCCTATTCTGGTGCTGAGTTCTGAATTCCATAAGCAGGACAGGGAGGGAAGTATATCTCTGCTATCTATTTCATGTAAGAAATAAATCACTGCAAGTGATCTGTGTCACTGATTTGTATAGAATATTCTTTGATCCTTGTAGTATTAGGGAGGCTCACAGGATGACTGATAAACCAATTGAAATGAAAAAAAAGGGAGGTTCACAGGATGACTGATAAACCAATTGAAATAAAAAAAAAAAAAAAAACACAGTGGAAAAAGACATGCAAGTCTGAGAAAATATTGTACCTACACTGAGTCTGCTGGAATGCTAATTCTTTATAGGTATGTGTGTGTAAGTTCGAATTGCTGATGGACTGTGCATTGTCTGAAGAAAGCAGCTGTGCTGCAAATAAATATATATTTTTTTCAATGAGAGATAAATGGGATTGTCATTTTCTGAAAACACTAGTAGTTAAGAATAGTTCATATGAACACTATTGAGATGCACAGAGATGAAGGCTGCTATTCACCATATTTCAGCATACCCAGAAAGTTCAGCATGAACAGCAAAGCTGGCACCATACTGGTGTAGTCTTTGAACAGCGGTACTTGTTCAGACCCCAGCAGATCTGAAGTATATTTCTGATGCTACATACTGCTGTCAGTCTTGATTTGGTCACTTACACATGCTGTTGTTTAAGGCATCGGATCAAAATAAGAAGCCCTGGGTTCAATCCCAGCTCTGACACTTGGGCTGTTTCTTTCTGTTGTGATGAGTGTTTAGAGTCTGAGCCTACAACTCAAGCCTGAATGCCTTGATTCATATTACCCAACTGTTGACTTGCAGTCTGGCAGAAGGACAGAGTCAGCCAACTGTGGCCGCAAGGCAGAGAAACTGAAGGGCACTGATTTGAGCTCAAATCTCAGCTCTGCAAGCAGGATGGATGTAGTTGGCTGAAGCCACATGGCATATCCACGAACGCATGTTCCGACTTGGCTAAATAGGAAAGGATGAACACCTCCTTAACTGGCCGTGGACTCATGAGGTGGGAAATGCTGAACAGGTATGTCAGACACTGAGCCGTGGTCTGACTTGTGTCAGGAGTCTAGGCAGAATATAAGGAGTCAAGGCAGCAAAACTTGACAGGAGGAAGCTGGGGTGGCAGTAATATTTATGTGCCATTGATAAAGCTTAATTCTGTGCTGTTTGTAAAGAGCTCTAAGGTGCACTGTCCAGAAGCTAGTGAAAAAGACTGTTAGATTAACCTACACTGATTTTACCTCAGTTTATATGGGAAGATACATACTTTTAACATTAATTCTGCTGCATCTCTAAATGAGATGTATTTTACAATGTAATTAAGAAACCCTTCTTTTCGCACAGTTGTCAGGCTCACACTTTTCCCACTTTGCTAATGCCTCCAATGCACAAAAGCCATGAAGAAAATCTTTCCGTGACATGATGGCATTACCAGCTCTTTTCAAGTGGGAGGACTGTACTCCTACACATCAGATTTTCCCTGTGTTGTGGTATTCATGCAGCAAAGAGCTGTACTTCTGAAGGGTTTCTTGTTTAAGCTCTTTCATGCTTCTTGCCTTGGAGACTTCTTTTAGACTTATAGCCAAGAGGAGGTCAGGAAGTGCTCCGTGCTGCAGCTTCTTTTTCTGTATATGTTTCTATGTGGTTCTCCACAGATCCATGGAGCACATTCCCTTCCATCTCTCTCCCTTTCAGAATAGTTTGTGTTTCATTATTTGCAGATGGAAAAATGATAACTTGACAAACAGAGGAGAATCTTTTTATTTAAATCGTCTTCTTTCAAGCTCCAATGTACTGTGTAACAGGATGATACTGAGAATACAAAAAAACTATCAGATTTTATTTGTCCAGTGCATTAAAAATGAGCTTCCTTGCATTTTCCATGTGAGATTATTTTTAGTTGTCATTCTGCTGATGGAATCTGCCCATCTTTGTGACTTGCAGATTTGACAAAACTAGTGATGGAGTTACTGCCTTTGATTTCAGGTGGCTGAATCTGGCTTTAAGAAGGCTGTRTTTCCATCCCTTTTGCAATTCTCTTTCATTGCTAAGTACACAGAGTAACAACCAGGGATAAAYGAAAACTTCAAAAAGCCACTAGGAGTTCGGCAGCCAGAACTATCCCATCTGACCCAAGACACACAAGCTCCATTCTCCAGTTTTGTTTATCTTTTCCTGCCATGATTTACAGCCAAAATGCACTAACTATGCTTGCTCCTCATATCCCAGTCACAAAACCAGGAAAGATTCTTGAACCCAGCAGCTCTGTTAAGCTCATGTCTCACAGTTTCAGATTCATTTAACCRTGAGGATGAATGCATGTTAGTAGGAGCCCTGAAAAGTTGTGGAGTTTGAGGGCAATGCCCTGCCCTTTGTTTGTGCTAAGTTTCTTCCTCTGCTATTGAATTTCAGTGCTGYAGGGGAAATGAAGCTCTGACAGAGCATGAGGCTGTTAGCCAGAGCCGATTCCAAATCTGTCAGCAGCGTATGCAAAACTGAGTGGTGCAGAAGCATGGGACAGGCGCAGGGCTGAACCTGCCTGGTAGTGGAGCAGTAAGCCCAGGGAACCAGAGAGATGCACCAAYTGGGTTTGTCCCAACCATTGCTTCTCTGTCTCTCCTTCCACCTTGCTGGTCTGCCCAGTGAGGACAGTGCTTCCACTTTCCTTCTGAGGACCGAGGGCCATTGGCTGGAGTGCTTTGCTGCCTGGTTGGCTAATCTGATTATACCTAAAGCCAACCTAGCCTGTAACGCTGTAATCAAGAGCAGCAAGACTGAGTTTGTAGCATAGAGGTGCTACACAGCTGGAGATTTGGCAGAGCTGAGCTTGGGGAGTAAAGAGGACGTTCTTTTGCCTTTGTGCACTCGTGGCCCAGGAGGACAGTGCGTGGTCTGACCACTGCAGTCACTACTGCAGTTTGCTTTTGTGTCCACTGAAACAGATGTGGTGCACCTTAAGATCTCTTGCAGCATCCCAGTTTTCTAGCACAGTGACTGAACGTTGAAGTGACACGTGTCCATGAAAGCAAGTAATTAGTTCGTAGCAGCACATACTTTCAACAACCTGTATTAAGAGCCAGGAGCAAATCTCTAAACTTTCCTTTATCTGATGTTACTGGAATATGTGTTTTTATGACACTGATGTCATAGAATCAAAACAAAATGCTTCTTTGCTGTCTGTGTTTTGCAGTGAATCATGGTTGTCACTGCAATATAAAGTTTGCTGTTATCTTCGTGTTATCCCCCAAAAAATGAACCCATAAAAACCTGTCTGGATTTTAGCCACCTGGTTATAGTTAGTTTCTTATTTTAAAATAGCTTTCAAAATAGATCAGATATTACACTGTTAAAAACAATTTTCCCTGTAGGTATTGAATATCATACAGGGCTTGTAGTAATAACTGATAGGTATCTAGAATAATCTTCAGTATGAACTGAGACTACAAAGATCTGTCAATCACTGCATTTAACTTTAAACACAGATGATTTGAATTCATGTTAGCAGCATGAGGAAGTCAAAAAGATGGAATGGTGCTGTTTGGAGAAAAGATGATAGGATTACCTCTGCTGTTAGCCTTTCCTGCTACTTGTTTGAGATACTAAATCAAGGTGAAGTTTATGAAAAAGGCTACAACTGGGGTTTCTAACTCTTCGTTCCTGCTGGGATTTTCCTATTATAAATCTGCTGTCAGAAATGAGTGCTTTACTTGTGGTTTAATTTTATGCAGGCACAAACACTTTAGTTCAACACGTTTTGCCAGAGACAGTCTTGACTGTCTTAATGCAACAGAGTCCTCATTAACCGGGACTTGTGAAAAAGAAAAATGCACACATGCTCTTTTGTTGTTGGTCATTCATGAGCAGTCCGATGAAAACTGAAATAAAACATAAATCCTGAGGTGGTGTGGAGCTGGTGTGGAGCTAGTGTGGAGACATAAATGTTTGAATCACACAGCTTATGTGAATTACCCATCTCAAAGAACCTTACACTCCACCTTTTGAATGAAGTTTCATTAATGTGGTACAATGCTTACAGTTTCTGCTGTGGCTGCTAAATTTAGCACTATTCCCAATGCCCACTCCCAAAGAAAACACCTCTGTTGTGGTGATCTTTTTCTTTTCTATTGAACTATATAACAGTACAGGCGCTAAGACAATTATTTCAGAGCAGCTCGTCAAACTTGCTTAGGCAGTTCTTCTTTCTCCATGCAAGGGCCGTCAGGATGGCAGGATGGATTTGTGCTTGATGGTACTTTGCTGGCTTCATAAAGTCCCATTTGTTTAGAGCTCTGCATGCTAAAAAAAAGAAAAAAAGAAAAAAGAAAAGAAAAGAAAAAAAGGCAGGATCAGGTTTCCAAAGTGATAAATGCCCATTTGCATATTTACTCCTAAATTTGGCACTGTCTTGTATATTGGGCAGCATTTCAAATGTGCTCTGAGTAGATTTGTCATCTGCCTCTGTTATCTTCTTGCAGGACATGGATGTGAATTTTGCCTTCAGGCAATGAGGACTGCAAGTATGATTTCAAGTTTGATTTATCAAAAAGAAGTGAATAACCTGTAGTCGTAGGATAGGGATTCTCAGATCACAAGGAAAAAGATCTTGTCACTACTGTGATGAAAGACATGCTTACTGCCGATCTGCACTTCTGTATTGCTTTAATATCAGATTTTAAAATGCTCACTCAGCTAAGAATGCATCACTTAGGAAGTGACAGAATTACAGCCACTCTTAGATGGAATTCCCATTTTAGACTGTATTTTGAAATTTCGAAACATAATTTTGTTCCAGTTCAGAGAGGACTCCAGTACACTTAAAGTCCAATTTAAATAAAATTTTGCCTATTTTCTAATCTGATCAGTCAGCACATGTAAGTTTTAACAAAAATGAAATCTTCTAATTTTGTTCTTTTGTCTCATATTTTTAAAAAATATTTTTAAAAAGGAAAAAATGTAAGAAGTGCTGTCTAATAGAAAACACCCCCAAAATCTCCTCAGAAAATGTCAAARTAGTCTGTTTTGACATTCCTAGAATTGTCTTTCCCTCTTTTGCTTTTTTTGTCTGCACTCTCCATAAAGAAATTGGCACCATTTTGCAAAAGATAGATTTTATGGAATAACACTTCTTCTCAAATGGGGAAAGGCTAAGAGAGCTGGGACTCTTCACCTGGAGAGAGAAGTCTGAAGGGGAAACTTCTCAATGTGTATAAATATCTGAATGGAGGGTGTAGAGAGGATGGGGCCAGACTCTTCTCAGTGGTGCCCAGAAATAGGATAGGAGGCAGCGGGAGCAAACTGAAGCACAGGAAGTTCTGTCTGAACATGAGGAAAAATTCTTTTACTGTGAGGCTGACTGAGCATGGGAGCAGGTTGCCCAGGAAGGTTGTGGAGTCTCCACTCTTGAAGATACTCAGAAGCCATCTGGACATGGTCCTGGGCAACATGCTCTAGGTGACCCTGGTTGAGCAGGGGGATTTGACTAGATGATCTCCAGAGGTCCCTTCCAATCTCAACTATTCTCTGATTCTCTAAATATGGCCRCATTTATTTTTTTTTCTGATCCACTCTAGATAGAATAGTCAACTGGTGAAATATAATGTGCTTTGAATTATCTCAGCAAAATGCTTTACTTGCGGTGAATGCACTGGCGTGTGTGCACATGGTGTTTCCTCAGATCAGAGTGACAAGCTCGTTGCTGGCCGGCTGGTGGAATCCCACGTGAACACGTGGAAACTTCGCAGCTGGGAGCCGTGTTACAGCTGAAGGGACGTGGGAGCTGAATCTAGCAAGTTACTTCTTTTGTTTTTCTGTAAAAAAAAAGTCTATGCAAAGATGCCTCCCTCTTCAAGTGAAACACTATGAAGCAGCATAATCGACTTTATTTTTAGTTATCTCCATTTTCGTGTGGTTGTCTTGACTTAACAGCCTCGTCTGTAGCTGAGAGTTCCTGAAAGCTGTCTGAAGCAAGGCTGTTTATAGTGTTTCAGGAGAAAAGGAAGGATTTTGCTTTACAGGCAGCCTATTGTATGGCACTTCAAAGCATCCATTTTCCAAAGTGTGAAAGATAAAAAGTAGCCACAGAAGTGATACTCCTGATGAATTTGAGCTGTGAAGTGGAAAAAGAGAAGTGTATTGCAGTGACCAGTCATTGTACAGTTTAATCTTGCGCTGCATCCGAAACACAAATGTTGTCTGGCCATTTAGATCGTCTGAAGTGATTGAGCTCGGTTCAGTTTAAGCATCGCACAGACTGGATGCTCAAAACTGCAGTGGATAAGCTGAGTTCTTTCACGATAAAAATTGAGGACTTTGAGGGAAGGGGCTTATTTTTTAAATTAGTGCCTTAGAAACAGAGCTCCAAAAGTCCTTCAGCTAAGCATCCAAATTTGAGGATATTTCTATGTCAAACAGGTATCTGCAGGTGGGAATGGCTCTCCACACGCACAGACCACTAGCTTGCAGGTTGGAGATTTTTGGTATCTGCTGCAGGAAGACTGATGCCGGAGAGACTGGAGAGGGGCCGGGAGGGGCCTTCCAGCAGGGGAGCTGGAGACCTCCACGTGCCACCCTGAGCAGAGCCGGGCTAGAAATGGCCGGAGCCTCCTGCCGCACGGCCCGGAGGGGGACGGAGGGGCAGCAGGAGTCAGCCCAGAGGCGCTCAGTCTGGGCAGCTCCCGAGGGAGGAAGACGAGGGTCGGGGAGGAGGTGGCAGGCAGTGAGGCCACCTGGCGYGGGGGCAGCAGCACAGAGCACAGGCTGCTCAGTAGGCAGGTTGCAACAAGCGGTTTGGGGAAACGGGCTGTGATTTTTAGCAGCTGGTATGTTTGAGGCTGAACAGCCTCCGAAGCAGCCCTGATTGCGTGCCTGAGGGGAAGCACTGGCTGAAGGATCTTGCTGGGAGTCAGGAGACCAGGATCTTTTTCCATTGTCTGCGGCTACTTCAAGTGTCACTTTGGGCAAACAACTGAGGTGCCTGCACCTTGGTTCCCCCACCACCGAAAGGGAGGAGATTTAACTCACTAATGGACTTTGATATCCCCCAAAAAAAGACATTAGAAGAGGAAGCCTCTACTCTTCCAGTATCGTAGGWCAAAAGCAGTGAAATTAAAATATGGCAAGTTCCAAACTGTCCAAGGGAATTCCTTTTTCACACACACAGATGCAAATCAAGGCTAACACCAATGACTAAGGTGAAGTGGCGTCAGTGGGAAACAGAGTTAAGTGGGGTCTGTTCAGTGCCTATGTAAGTAATAAGCACATACTCATAGGGCCCCGGCCTAGCTATTCTTCTGCAGTTTATTTTTTAATAAAACACTTTTGTCTGCCCTTTTTTTAAGACAAATGTTGAAATGAATCTTTGCTCATGCAAAATACATTCGCAAAATGACTAATGGTTATTTTTAAAGTGCTGAGCAAAGTGTATGCATGTGTATGTCAGGGAGACAAAGGGAGGGAGGTTCTGTGTACTCGCTAGGGTAATTGTTTATGAATATAGCTTTTTTCCCAATTATCCTTGTAATACATCGGCAGTCTTCTCTCTGTTTCTCTCTGTTGAGGTTTGCATAAAAGTATAGAGATTCGTGCTCTTGATATTTCAGTTACAAAAGTTGATGCCTTGTTTTAAGTATTGATTTTTATTCCTAACGTGCCATAGAACAGAGGGAGCAAGAATTGTGTAGGAGATGGAGTTAAAAGTTAAACTGTGGTCATGCAAGCAGCTATGTGGTCATAAAGCTAATTTCAGGGTCTTGGACTAAAGCGATACCTCATACCCAGAAAGCAAAGGAGAGACAAACTCTTAAAGGCCCACCCAGTCAAAGAGCTCTTGCTCTTTGCCTGACAGAAGTTCAGCCCTGAGTTAAGGTTGCAGAATTTGTCCTGAAGTTAATTAGTGTGACTGCACTGACAGGCACACAGCATAGAAATGGGGAGTGATTTTATTCCACAATGACAAGCTTTCATAATGTTACTCAAGCAAAAGCACCATGGAAAATGGGAGAAGTGGCCTATGCAGTATAGTGGCATTTGCAGCTGGAATGAGTGAATGTATGAGTGAAGTCCTGGCTCCCGTAAGCCAGCAGGAAAAACCCCACAGACTGCCCTCGCTCTAGAACGTAGCTTTAACTACCTAGTGCCCGGCTGAGGGCCTGACTTCCGAATTGGGTGCTATATAATGTCAATACATCATTTGTTTCTCTGTGTGTGTGTGTGTGTGTGTAAAGTGAAAGCAGCTTTTGTTTTACAATTGCCGTTAGTGCCATAGGTCCTGGGGGCTGGTTTTCATTAACATACTTAGACTTTTGTGACTTAACACCATTACATGATCTGAGTGTTTGAAAATGACTTTAAGAGGCCCAGTCCACTAAATCTGCCACGTATTTTGGTGCACTTTCTCAGGGCAAGAGTTGTTTAATGCTACTGGCACTAGGTGATTTCCTCCAGTAGCACAGGAGGGAATGAGCTCCTCTAGGTTTCAGAGGTTCTGAAAACCTGCATGACTTAGCAACCCCATCTTCCATGGAAATGAAAGATCTCTAGCCTTCTCTTCCTCAAAGACAACACTATCAGAGTTATTCTACAGTAGGATATTTTAAACTTAAACTGATTGTTTTCAGAGCTGGAGGTCTGTTAATGCCTCTGTAAGGATTCTACTGTTCTACCATTATTTCATGTTGGCATTCGTATTTGAAGGTCCAACCATGGCCAAGAAAAGGAAACTTCTGTACTTTTTGTTTTGTATTACATCTTYCAGTTGGAATATTTTCAAACACAATAGAATTGAACATGAGCTTTGGGGYGGGGAGGAAGAGGAGAAAATGGAATCAGTGGAAAGAGATGATGACTCCAGTGGGGTTCTCTGCAGTTTAGCTCTCTGGGGATTGAAAAATGCTTTCAACCAATGTGATGTTGCAACAGTCCAAAAGAGGAGAGAAAAATCCATGTCTGGTCTAGACCGACCAGAAACTAAAAACAAGGGACACTTTGAATTCTGAGACTCTTACCACAACTGAAAACTGTGCTCAGGCCAAGTAACTGGAAAATCAGTTTCTGGGGTTAGGCAAAAGCTTCTCTTAAGAATTAGAGGCAGCTTTCCATTTTAATTAGTAAAGAAATTATTATATTCTGAGGCGTTGATTCTAATGTTTGAACCAATGCAAGGACTTGTAATCAGAACTGTGAAGAGATTTGGATATTTTAATATGGAGCTTTGTGAAATGTTAGAGTAAAATAAAAACCATTTTTTGTGACATTTTCTTGCCATTTGGCTGTGATAATCTATCATTTGTCACAAAATGGAAAAATGAGATCTGTCTTCATAATGTACCAGAAAGAAGTATTACTGCAAACATAAGTCAGGAAAAGGCATAGGAACAAGAGCTGAGTGGTGAAACACTAGATCAGGAGATGGTTATGAGAAATCATATACCAGAAGACCTGAGAATGCCCTGACCAGGAGTAATTCAATGCAGTAGTTGTTATGGAGAGCTTTACAAAGAAATGTTGAGTAAAAATTACTTATGAGGTACTTATTTTGAGAGAGAAGTGTAGTAAATTTCAGGACAAATTTTTAAGCCGTAATGGTACAGACGTGGCCTATATGTATTTTCTGAACTAAATGGCTCCTCTCAGTCATTCAGGCTGCAGTGTTTGTTTTCTGGGTGAAATGTGGATTTCCTTCCTTACTCTGGTACAAGGATGGCTGAAGCCTGAGAGGAGGACTCGAGGGATCTGGTTGTAATGCCCACCAGTGTCGCCTGCTCCTTATGGGGTGATGGGTGAGCCTTGCAGAGATTTGCATCACAGAACAAGRAATGGAATCAGAAAACCCTTTTAGGATATGGCAGACTAATAAATTTAGTTTTGCAAGAAACAAGAAGAAAACTTACAATTTTGTCTCTTAGTCCTACACTTGTAAAACTGGTTTAATATTACTAGCCTGCTCGTTGTGGAAGACATTAGGCTAAATGTATTAATTCCAGGGAAAAGTACCCTGGAATTTCCATGATTACAGTGATACATAAATGGAAACATTATCAATTTTGTTTTATGATTAAATTTTAAAACTGTATTTTCCTCAAGAAGATATGGAGKGTATACTTCAGGCTGGAAAAAAGCAATTTGATTTACACAGCCTATATTTTAACAACATGTGAAACCACTCTTTTAYGGAAGAGCAAGATAGCACTTCAAGATAAAAAAAGGGAGTTTGAAGATGCTAGCTAGTCTTCTTGCAGTGCTGTGATTTATTCTTGCACTTGCAGAACTGCATTCAAAGAAAATACAGATTTTTTTTTTCAGGCAAAGKCATAGAAGGAAAGTGAAGTAAGAGTGTCACAGGCTTCTGTTCAAGTCCTCTAGGTCCTGTGGCAGTATAATAGTTCCAGACATTCATTCATCTTATTTTGCCCTCTTTTCCTTCTATTCTCTTTACATATTGTGAACAGGATGTCGTTAGAAAACTTGGCTTCTTTGTACTAGTTCATAAAGACAATATGATGTGCTGGAAGCGTGTTGGGTCAGGGATGTGGAACTCCAGGAGGATGCTTTGAATCTTTTTAATGTTGCTGTGTTCTTGCAACACACATTCAAGTGTCTTTCTGGGAAGGAGGCAGAGATACCTTGCATGCATATGTTACTTAGATGGAAGTACACTTGCAAGCTCAGTCTCACATGAAATTCTAATCTGGAATTTGTTGCCCTTTGCACAGAGCTTAAGCCAAGATCTGTTCGCCTTTGTTTTTCTCACTRTTCAGCAGTGAGTAGTCTTCCTTGCTTTGGCTAACTGGAATGCATTTTAGGAGGCAGCTGCCTATTGCCAAAAGAGCCTGCATGCAAGAATATTTCCATCTGGGATGACTAACATGTGCCCAATATATGTYCAGTCTCACATCCCACTCTGCAAACAAAATCTGCTGATGAATTAATTCTCTTCTTGCTTCAAAGGGCAGTCAAAAGATGAAAGTGAAAAACTGGACATATTTCAAAAAATTACATTATATGAAAAATAGGTCATTCAGCCAGATTGCAAATCATAGATTTTCAAAAATGTGAAATGTCAAGCAGTCCTATTTGAAAAAGTATGTGTTTCCTTGCTTGTTGAATATTTTGCTAGTGATGGAAAGAACATACTCAAAGAGGAAAGATAATGTTTTAACTCTTTCTGAGGACAGTGCCAGCAATATTTACCCTGTTTGAGATCCAGGCTTATGCTAATATAAAAACAGATGCTTGCTCAGTTTATAATTCATTCATTTCAGAAACAGCAAAATGAACAGTTCTAAGTATAAAAGTGATGCAACARTTTCTGGTATTTCACAGTTGCAAATATCAAATCTACTTCTTGTGAAGACACTTGGTTTTGTTAAATGCATCTCATGCACTGAAGGAAGGTAAATGCTGATACAAAAGCCAGTATAACAAGCCACTGGCATCAGTGACTCACACAATAAAATAAACAATTGGGATGCTAATTAAATTTCAATTTTAAAGATACATCATTAATAAGGAGATTGTTTGTACATACCCAGAATTAAAAACAGACCTGTCAGTCTAATTCATTATAGCTGTCAATACTTAAAACAATACACAGAAGCTGGAACTTCTTAGCTGGTCTCAAAGGTGCAGGTCTGAGGAGGTGTAAATCCTCAACCCAAGAGGAATGCATAACATGCAGCCTGCTGTTGAACTGGTGGCACATATATTAGCAGAGCACAGGCCTGTGTTATATAAATCCTCCAAAGAAATTTGCTACGTAGTAAACGGTTTGAGCAGTACCAGTGCTTAGCTACCTAAAGCTGGCAATCTGAAACTCAAGTTTGGCTCAACCAACACAGTGTGCAACAGTATGCAAGAATTAAAAACCTAAGCCAGTCTCCTGTGCAGTCTTCTCAGATGAAATTTTTGTTTTGCTCAGATAACATTAGAAATTATCTGAACCAAGAATACTGCCTTCTATTTCATCCTAAATGTACCTAGTATGTTTTTATATGCTGTAAAAATAAATACAGTGATTTAAAACCTGGAAAGTCCAAGCAGATAATAAATAGTCCAGCCATCTGAAAATGTGAGGTCTGACTTTTTGAGATCATCTGTAATTCTGTGCACTGTGTGGACATTTGGTGCAATTCAGCACATCTGGACATTTCCTCTGCAGGTGCGAGAGGGTTAGCCACATGTTTACAGGGCTTTCCCTCCATTTATTGTGATTGCAAAATGGTGATCCCTCCTTGTGGAGGCCAAGGCAAAGGCCAGGCATAGAACAGGCTCATTGGAGCTAATAGTTGGGCAGCACAAGAAAATTAGTAGTTTATRCACAGCTTAAGTAAAGCTAGGTTTTTAGGGAGAGGTCATACTGTTAGAGCAATTTCTATAGCTGGAAAAAACAGGCAAGCTTTTGGACATGCAAGACCTTCTTCTGGTCTGGAACAAAACCAGGAATCTTCAAAGCCAAATACAAGTTGAGAACAATTGCTCTGCTTTTACTTGATCATGTTAAACAAAGCACTGTCAGGACTAATTGGCCACAAACTCATCAGGCTCTGAGTTAAGAAGAAACAGTGTTTGGACCAGCWATGTCAAACTATATTAATCCCATGTATGGCACCACCAACTTCAGCATCTTGTTTAACCTAAGCATTGAAAGGTCGTTTCCATGGAGGAAGGGTTTATTTGCAGTGAAAGGCAGGGTGGCCGAGTGGGCAGAACGCTAGACCGAGACTCTGAAGTCACCCTGTTCCCCGCACAGCTGCAGGCCTGCTGAGTGCTCTGCAGTGATGCAGGGAGTGGGTCGGCTTCTGCACAGATAGCGGGGATAATAAAACCGGCCTCCTTGCAAACTGCTTTGAGATCTGCAAAGGATAAGCGTTACACTGCAGCTATATACTTCTTCGTTACTGGCTCTTTTTCATGTGGTTCTTTTAATAGACATTTGGGTTCTGATCTGGATCTTTTGAACGGGGTGTAACGCTACTGGTGTTAGTAGCGACTCTTGTGTTTGCCAAAGAGCGACTACAGATCTCTCACTCCTGCTATGTAAGCACCTAAAAAGTAGTTTCTCTAAACTTCTCAGTGTCAGATAGACTCTTAAATCGGGAAGGGCAATTTGTGCTCAGGAACTGCAGAACGACTTTCATCTCCCTCCCAACTCCTGCTGTGCCATATCCAGTCTGAGTAAGCGTACGTGGAAACAAATAACTGTGTAGACACAGGTTTTCCAGTAAGTGTACAATTAATGTTATCTTTTTCATGTTATGTAAAGAACAGGAAAATGGAGGCTGAAGCATTCCCATTATTTTGTAACCTATGTATATGTGTACAGTCAAACATACAAATGCATAACTGTACTTATGCATAATCATGTACGGATATACTATGAATGCCTTCATCAAAAATAAATAATGCATAATATCCAAAAGAACTATGGCAGATAAGCATTCAGGTTATGAAGCCATGTGGAATTAAATGTTCCAGAATGCAGGTTTCCTGGGTATCCTTAATTAGCTCTTTTGAATATGCATGATGATACAGTTTTAATTACATGATAACCTTTCTCTTTTCCTCGCCGGATTTTTGTTTCAGCCAGTCAATGGGGAGTCAGTTTTTAACCCTTCTGGTTTTTATCCTCTGCCTTTCTTTGTATTCGGCTTAGACCTTATGTTCATGCACATGGTCCAAGCGTTACTCTGAAAACAAAAAACATTAATCACTTCTCAAGCTTTTGTTTCTCTGGTGCTCCCATGGCAGTGTCTGAATATGCTCCAAATCTCAATGAATGTTTTTGCACAGTTCTGTGCAGTATGAGAATATTATTATCTTCATATGATTATTGTCTTCATGCTTCAAAGTATTGAGGCACAGGGAGAGAAAGGGCAAAATGTCAGAATGACAACGATTAATAGAAGCTGAATGTGAAATATTTGGGAGCTTTAGCACTCTTAGCATTTCCATAGCACTCCAAGCACAGGCCCAGCTGACTTTAGCTCTCTGCACTTCTGCATTTCAGGCCCCAGGTGTCTCTTGTTGAGCACCCAGAAAATGAGGCCAAGCACTCAAGAGAGAGGAAATTCCAACATGATGTCATCCTGCCTGTACATGGGGAGGGGGAAGGCACTGATCGAGCTCAGGCAATCCAAATTCTGGCATTTGCTAACATTTTAGCAGTTGGCTTGTAACCATATCATTTTTAGCTGAGTTCTTCTGTGTATGTATATACATTTCTGTGTAAATAAATAAGGATATCTAATCTAACCTACTACAAGCTCTTGTGCTACCTTCCCAGTAAAAATAACATATCAATGTATATGCCCAGAGAAAAAGGCATGGCTTGTGTTGTAATAACCTTTGCTTATTTTTCCTGCTCCAATTAAATATAGAGAAATTCAAGGAAACTTAGTTTTGATTGTTCCCAGAAGGGGAAGGAAGGGAAGCAGAGAAGATCTACCTTAGTTAGTGCTGCAGTATCAGTATACCCTCCTGCTCCAGCTCTGCCACAGCCATTCCTTCACTGCTTTAGAAGCAGGAATAGCAATAGACAGGTGAGCAGTTTGGCACCCTAAATTAGGGGGATCAAGGACGTTTGGGGAACGGGGATCAATTTGGTTCACTTCAATCCGAAAACATGCTACTAAATCTCAGGTTCTATATTTGGTACATTGTCCCTGTCCATTAGCATATTACAAGTCAGGCACTAAAAACTTAGAAAGCTGCCTTAGAAATCACAATATTTTAAATTAAATATTGGCCCTTTTTTTGGTTTGCTTTCTGCAGGTTTTCTCAAACCACTTACCTTTTGAAATTTTTCTCTGTGAGCAGACAGGTTGGAAACAGGTTAAAAATGGAAGCTGAAATCTGTATGTAAACAGCTGGTTCCAAGAGCTTGTGCTCTAGGGAACCAAAACTTGTTGCAAGATGCACAAAACTCTTGTGGGAGTTGGCTTCATTATGTATCTCCCATAAGTCTGTCTGTGTGCATATGTCCATGCACAGTTGTGGTCCTATCTGTGTGTGCGTGTGTACATGAGCTTAGCAAAACATTCATTCCCCTACTGCTCCTGTCTCTGGTCGCTCCTCTCTATTCTCACTCTTCTGACGTCTTCTTTGAAACTGGGAGTGTTACTCTGCCATCTCAACAGTTCCTTCAGGATGGGGATTAGCTTATATCTTGCATACGTTCCCATCTCCACTATGCACCACAAGCTGATGACGTGGGTGTTTTTTATCCTTCCTATGCATGTTCAACAGGTRGACTTTTCTCACTGACTCTCTGCTGACTCTGTTGCATGCTATCTGCCTTTTAGCCATCAGATAGAGCAGTGTATTTACCCTGCCCAACTTATGTGTTCTGAGTTGTTCTCTAAAAGCTCTTCCAATGAAAATAAAGGGTAATGTAATAGCCAAGTGAGGCATCAAAGTTAGGCATTATGAATATCCTACTATCTACCCCGTCAGAGAAACTGTTTCCTCATGATCTGACTGATCCCCAGTGAAGGGGAAGCATTTGTAAGCAGTGCTTTTAATACTGGAAATTCCTCCCCTTCCATTCTCAGTTCTTGTCCCCTTCACAGCCTGGGGAGTACATGATTCTGTCTTCCTCTTGAAGACCAGGAGCTTTCCMTCTTTTTCCAAGAGGAAAAAGCCTAGCTGTCCATGCTGAGACAGTTCCTTACGGCGTATGGCTGAGCCGTACTCAGCAGCTGTGATGTCAGCTAGCAACAAGCACTCTGTGGGCATCTGGGAAAAGTTCTGGGCTAGGCAGAGTGTTGGGAATAGTGTGGTGCCTATTAGGCTATTGAAAACAGAATGCAGCTGTGTGTTACTGTTGGCTGAAAGCAATCTGTCAGCACCAGCATCTCCATAAGAAGCCAGGAATGGCTTCCTGCTTCCAGGCCCGCTGTTAACTCAGTAGTGTAAGAATTGCCAAACACCACAACTGCAAAGTGTAAGGGGCATGTTGTCAGGTCAGAGAAGCAGTGAGCATGTCTGGAGAAGTGCCATGTCATGAGGAACCATATGGTAATATGCAGATTGCTCAGAAAGCCCAGAGGAACCACAACATTTTGCTGAGTGCTCTGGGTCAGGAAGACCCTTTTCTTGCAATGGACAGACCCAGTGCACTGGTGGTGCTTGCTCTGCCTTGGCAATGTGTCTTTGCTCCACAATCCCTGAAAAATAATGTGTGCATAGACTAAGAACTTGTTTATCCTAATTTTTAATTACCGTAGCTCCCATTTCTAGGACTAGGGCTATTTTCAGTCTTCATAGTTCATTAAATCTAGAAGACTCTACATTCCTGCCCTCTCATGGATGTGTGTTGTGTGCAGGCCTGGGGCATGGAATCATGTTGCAGTTGGCATCAAGACAGTTGAACCAAGTAATGAGATTTAGGTAGGTTTTTGAGCCTTTTTGGTGCAACGCTGTTTTTCATCTCTAATATATTGTGCTTTGGTCCTCACAGTCAGAACCCTTGTAACTTCAGATGAACATAAAGGCAAAGAATGAGTAGTTTGCCCTTTTGAATAAAATGAGAACATGTGAATGTGGAGAGAGAGGGAAAAGGAGAGAGGTATTTGCATAGGTCAGGAAAGGTCATTAAAACATCTGGCAGTAGTAACTGACATGTGTCAAATTTTAGTGTTCATTAAATTCATATTAATGCAAGAATGGTTCTTAAGCTCCAAATGCCACTTTTAGTTGCTGTGTTCCCCCACTTGATGGTGATGACTTTTCAGAACTGTATCATGCTTGTTTGCGTGCTAGTGGCATCTGACCTGAGGTCAGTCTTCTATTTAACCCCTTCCTGTAGGTCAAAAGACAAATTAATCTGGTGAGAATTGAATTGGTAATGAGGTATCTGGATAACAGGTGTCCTAACTGTGGAATTGCTGCCAGGCTGAAACATGTTTGCATCTGTTCTTATGCCATCCAAGAAGTCATCTTCAAGGTCAGGGAGACRTTCAGACGACATCTGAGATGGGAAGTTGCCACAGGGAGCACAAGTGACAGGTGCCCTGTGTTAGCATAATTTCTTGCAGTCTGGGGGTAATTTCTGAGAGGTACATTTTGAGTACAAATGTAGACATTTCCTTTTGCTATGAACTTTGTTCCACTTGTGTTTACCATACCAGATTATATTTATAAAGATGATACACTATTTCCCTTCCCCTTAAAGAGGAGAATCTCACAATTCCTTATTTCTTTTTTTAGAGGATGAAGATGATGAAGAGATGGTGGAACCAAAAGCGCAGGATGACTTGGAGATGGAAAATCAAGATCAGAAGCAGGAAGTGAAAGAAGGTACTTTAAAAATAAAAGTAATTTTGTTAAAGTTTTAAAGGACTAAGTTCTGTAAGTAGTTATTCTTGTAAGTAGATTCTATTATTGAGAACAATGAAAAATAGAAAGAGTCACAAGTCGTGAATGATGTAAAAGCAGCAAACTATACCCAGTGGCCCAGCCAGCAGATCTGAGAAGCTTGTGAAAGGCACAGGACTTTGGCCGTCTAGAAGAAGCAACATGGCCGTATAATTTGAAGACCAGAGTAGGGATTCTTGGATTCCAGGACTGGTGCTTACTTGTCCTCTGGCTTAAATAGCCTAGTTAAGTGAAGTATTTAAAATGTGAATGCCAAGCATTCCAGCAGCGCCATAAAGTTGGTTGATCTTCAAAGGTACTTAGAGCCCTTAGCTGTCGGTCTATTTGAGAAGGGCAGGCTTAAACCTAGAGGTAGTCRGGAATCTTCCAGCAGAAAATCATTTCACTGGAAAATACAGACTGTCAAAATCAAAACCTTTTGTGGGAGTCCCCCTCCTCATCCCCCCCCTCCCTGCAGGGAACTTAAGGTCAAAGCTGAAGCTAGGCTGTTCTAGTCCTTTTTTCCATTCATCTGGATTGAGACACTCTCGTGTTATGAGAGGCAAAGATTCAGGCTTCTACTTCTCTGTGGTGCAGATATGGGACTTAGGTTAAGCTGGTGCATGTCAGGTGAGAATACGAAGCGTTGAATGCACTGCATGTTCTGGATGCCTCTCATTTGCTTCTCTTGGTTCTAATTTTCAAAATTAGAACAGGGATATGAATTTTGGTCTTCCTCATCTTTGGGAATTTACTAGGTTATTGGCTATTTTGGTGTATCACTTTGACCAGTCAGTGTTCACTTCTGTATGGAATGAAGGCATAAAGCTGAAATATCAGCAACTCCAATGTGAGAGGAAATGTGTTTCTCATCCAGTATTTCTTAGCTCTGTATTGCCAGGATTATTAACAACACTGTTTACCCTCTTGAAAGGTAACTTACCTCCTCAGATAGGGCCTCAGTCACTTCCTGCTGCAGTGATCATTATCAGAATGATCCTGTGGCTTTGGCTGTGCTTTTCACAACATAGTCTCACTATGGGAAAAATACGGAGTTATTTCACTGACGAGTCCATGAAAGCATTATCTGTGGATACAGCAGTGGATGCTGCTCCTTTCTCATCTAAGGGAGCCTGGCATGATTTACATCAATGCCAGAAAGAGCTCAGTTTGCTGGGCTGTGACCACATCTGCTATCCTCATACACTGAAGTGATTTCCAGTACTAGCCGTACTGTTTTGGTTAGAAATTGATCTTTTTTCCTTTTTCATAGAAATCATTGTGGAAATAGATCATCGTAGAAATAGCCAGTACCTTAAGTACCACAGTACCTGTTGTTCATTTGGTCCTTGTAGACACATTAAATAGGGAGCTCACTCCCCATCCCCTACAAGCCCTTAACGTGGTGCTGCCTCCATTGATGCTGCTTCTGCTGCTGCACTGGCATGACGCCCACAACTGCCACTCYTCTGGCCGCTGCTTCTCCTGCAGCCCTGTCACTGCAGCTCTGTGCTGAGCTCAAGAAGCAGCAATGGCAGAACTGAAGACATGAGGAAGGGACACGACAGAAATGAAAGATGATTTTTTCCTAAAAATGATCTTCCCTTCCAAAACTGTGAGGTCAGCTTAGGTATGGGCTCCAGCAATCACTGGGCCTAACACAGAGAAGCCATAAAAACTGGAATCACTGCACTTAGGCACTGTCCTAAGTTGCTGAATGTTCCCATAATATTCAGCTTACCGTTGATCCCTTCCCCATTTATTTCCACATAAAGATAATGCTAGCATTTGTACCTGGGGAAAAGTAGAGATTCTTGTATGAAGAGAAGAAGAAAAAATCTAAATACAATCCTAAAACAGTTTATTTTAGTTTTTCATGGGCTTTCAAGAGAGCCTTCTACATGTTTTGCTCATCAAGTGCCATCCCCAACATCTCCTGTTTCTGTGTTGTAGTTTAGTCTAGGGGAAGCGCTTCCCTTCCTTGCCTAGGAGACCTCACAGAAGTGGTAGCTCAGCTGGATGAGTTTAGCCCTAGTCTCTCTGACACACAGACTGCAGAATGGAAAAGCAAGGCACAGCTTGTTTTAGCAGAACCGGCTTTGTGAGGTGCTAACGCTTTACTGGGTTCAAGAAAGAAGAAAATGCACTCGTTCCTGCTAGAAAGTGAACTTGACCTGTAGTGTGTGTTGTGGCAGAGATAAAATAGCAGCATGCTGTTGGCTAACATTAAATGCTGTGAATCAAATGAAGCACTTGCCCCCAAATTGACAGACAACGGAATCCCATTTTTATTGCTTGGTGTCGTTCTCTCACTGTTGGCTTTAGCCCTTTTGCCAACAATCGTGTTTGCCTCTCTGTTGTAATCACCCTTCTCATGTTCTGAGCAGCATTCAGAGTTTGAAGCCATCGTTTGTGTTTCATGGAAGTGATTAAAACCATGTTACAAGTCAAACAGGAGTCTAGAAGAACATTTCCTGTCGGTGCTGCACTCTGTGTGCCGACTCAGAATTAATAGCTTTTCTGCAAATTAGCACATAATGGGTTAAAAGCATGTTTATGTTGGCATTAAGTACTCTGGCTTCTTTTTCTCTGCAAGGCAAGACAATATTTTGCAAACTTTTTAAAGAATCTCTAATAGATATTATAGTGGCGCCATTCACACTGCTATATAGTAGTTAAGGCTGTGTCAGCACTTCCATTATGAATCCTGTTTTTCAGGGATTTATAACCCAGCCGTAAAAATTTGCTCTGGGCTGAAATTTGGTTTCAGCTCAGGGAGCACATTTTTTAACAGATTAAAAAAAATCAGTGTGGCCTTTTTTGAGTTATAGGAGTGTAAAAAAAAACATGAGAGAGAGAAGTGTGGGGAGAGAGAGGCAGACAATTTTTTCAGGAGTGTAACTCAAAAATAGGTCAGTATGAAAAATAAAGATTGGATCCAGCCTGTTCAGTCTCCCTCTCCCCAAAGCCAATAAGACAGGAGTGTTCTATTTTTATAATGGTATTTTAAGAGGAAATGTGATTTTTTTTTCTCCATGGTTTATAGGTACTCCAATTTAATTCTACAGACATTTATTGCATGCTTAATTTCCTCATTCTCCCCCCACATACCCCAGGGTTGCACTGCTGGGCTTGGTGAGCTTATTCAGCAGGCACAGGCTGTTGCAGGATGTGAACCTGGTGTTGGACTGATCTCAAAGTCACCGTGGAGCACTAAATGCACCTGCAATGCAGCAGCCTGCCTGACACAACGCCTCCTGCAGCACTTTGGCACCCACAAGGCACTAAGGGCAGAGCAGCAGCCATAGCCCCCAAAACTATTCCTGGCATGAAAGGTGAAGACCTGCTTGAAGAGTAGTTTTGAGCTTTGGGACCCATGTTTGTTTCTTCCATGTGGCTGCCTGTTGTCACCTGTATGTGAGACTGATGGTCTCCATGCTGTGCTTGGAAAAGCCGAGCGTGGGATATCGGCTGGTGAACTTGGCTCAGCCCTAGCTTTTCCCAGCCACTCCTGACCATGTAAACAGGAGGCTGGTCTCCTACTGTGGCGTCGAGTGGGATGGGGCTTTCCACCGCCAGAGAGCTTTGGAGCTCCACCTAAGGTGCCTCTTTGTGTCAAGGCAAACCACATGAACAGCAGGATGGGCTGGGTCTTGAAAGTGGGCCCCAGCCTGCATTTATCTAAAGCTTTAGCTGTATCCACAGGACTTGCATGAAAGGCTGTGACGGGGCCGCCTGGGCTCCGCAGCTTCAAAGAGCTGAGCACCCACCTCTCGCTCTGGATGTGTGTGCTCTGCAGGCTGTGGGGGGGACACAGCAGAGCTGAAGCCAACTCAAGGATCAGTAATGGTGAAAACAAAACAAAACTGGTTGCTGTGTTTGCCCCTGCAATCTTAGTGGGTTTGCCAGCAGATCTGTAATGCCACAGTTTCACTGATACCACAGCTGTCTGGACCAAAGCTAGCTCAGATGTGCCGATATATCCTGTTACCGCAGTTTAGCTATACTCTGGGGATGTTCCTTCAGCCCAGCCATTAGAGAAGCTGTATCTGCTGTGAGATGTCCACCCAGGCAGAATAGTCTCTGCCTTGCAGAGGGCTATKTAAGTGCATTTAAGGCACTGAATCCTGCTATTCTGGAATTGAAAAGTTCCTAAATGCGTTTCAAAATCTCCCTTTATCCCTCGCAGTTGTGTCATGCAAGGACTTGCATTTTAAACCCARTGCAACCAAGATATGCAAGTGTGTGGCATATATCAAGACTGACATGAAAGTGAGAAGTGCAAAAAGAGCAAGAGGATCACAGGCCRTCAGGGGACAGGGATCAGAGCTACTGAGAGTGGCTCAGCACCTTGCTGTTCTCACGCTGCACTTCTGTACTGTACTCAGTAGTCAGCACATCTGAAGTTTACATGATTTTAAATACACACTAAAAGAAATAACACAGCTCTTAAAAGGTTTATACTAATCTCCTTCTGTCTCTCATTATATCTCTGTGCTCATAACAAGGCTGCTTCCTGCTTTATTGTTTTTATTAGTTTGTTCATTCTTTCTTTCATTTATTATTTCTGGTTTTTCTTTTTTGCCCTTAATGGACTTCACTTATTCTGTCAGTTTTTTACAATTACTTAAGTTCCAGGAGAATATTTTTATATTCTATTATACTTATTATACTTATTTAAATATGAGTCTCTTTCTGTTTTTTGAATATCTTTTGGGCTTCCTCAGGAGAAGACTTAAATCCTACTATTTAAATATTCGTAGACTTAATCCTGTACTGTCATCCCACTTATTTGTATTATATTACATTTACTACAGTCTTGCATCAGATAAGGACAAGACTGGAGGATTTTTTATCGTAGTTCTTAGCTGTCCATGGACTTTTTTTTAAATCAAAGTGGTTTTTTTCTGTTTTGTCCAAGGAAATCTGTGGACTAAGGACCTGATGTGAAAGGTGATATTTTTGAGGATCATGTTAAATCACTTGTAAAATAATAAAATGCTCTTATTTTTCATAAATAAGAGTTGAATAAATCTGTTGTCTTCATAGCATGGTCAGTTTTTGTTACTTATTTTAGGCCTTTTGGTTCATGCGTGAGTGTAGAATATCTTTCATTACAGAAACACTTCACATTTTGTTCCTCTTCAGTGTCCTCTGTGCATATATAACTGTAGGGCGYTTTAATTTTAAATGTGAATTCTATTTTATTTTGTGTGTTACGATACATTAAAACGCGTACAAAGCTTCGGTGATACACGGTGTTGCCCTCGTAACTCCAGAGACAGCAGGACACGGCTGCTCGTGGCGCCGTGGCTGAGTTACAGCGTTCCCTGGTTAACTTGGCTTCCCAGTGTTGCCGGCTGTTAGGAGCCGGCAGGGCTCAGCGCTCCCGGGGAGGCTGCAGCGCCGGTCCCGCCGCAACGCACGCRAGCAACGAGCTGTGCGGGGCCGGGGAGCAGCTCAGCAGGTCTCCCGGCTCCGGCCGGGACACGATGGCTCGTTTCAAAGCTGCGGCGTTTAAGCAAGAGCAAAGTCTTGCTCTTCTGTAGCTTTCATTGCACTTGGGGAAATRAGCACGTAGCTTTTAGGAGTAAGCCAAGCATCATATTAGGCTTATTAGATGTGGAAGGTTAGACATGGTTTGTTTGGTTTTTACTCCAGGTAAAGCATATATTTGAAGCCAAATGCTATATTCTTAAATAGAATTTCTGAAGATACTGTCACATCACATAGGTCTCTGTAACAAAACAAAAAAAAATACTTTGATCAGCTACTTACATTTCTCCTAGTTTTCCTTGAAGAGTGTCTGTAGAGTCTGTGTCTGTTGAAAGCTGAGATCAAAGTAACTGTAAGCTTCCAGATAGGAAGAAAAATTGCAGAAAATTGCATGGAGTCTTTTTATTTTATTTAAGGTAATGGACAGAAAGGAAAAAGGAACAAGGGGAAAATGGAAGTGGCTCTGAAAGATAAATGGTTAGAAAATCTTCATATTTGAAAGAACAAGCTTGTCTGTTTGGGATTTTTGCTTATACTTCATGTATTTGCAGTAGTTACAGAAATGTTTTACACTGGAAAAAGTAATGATGTTAACATTCTTGTAAGAAGAGATTGCCTCAAATAAAACTTCAGAGGCAGCCGAATGAAAGAAGAAAATAAGGTTAAAATATGAAGCTTAATATCGCCAGGGGGCATCTGGTGTGTCAGTCAGATGAATGAGGTAAGCTGATTTATGCCCTACAAACTTTAGCCAAGGTGTTTCTGATGCCGAAGAGGGTTTAATAGACTGCTGGCCTCCCACAGATCGTTGCTAACTGCAAGAGAGATTTTGCTGAGGTAGAACTGCAATCATTTCTGTCTCCATTTCTTGTGAACCCTCCAGAGCTCCCAAGCTGTTTATTTTTTGCTTTTCCCCCTTCTATTGATTTTTGGTTGTATTTTCTTTGCCAGTTGTAGTTGGCGGTTGCCCAAGTAATAAATTTAGATTTCCAAGCTGCAGAGAGGATTCGATTTAGCAAATAGTTTTTACCATTTGGAGCAGTTTAAAATGAGTTTTCCAGTTGCCTTTGCAGCTATTTTCTCCCCTTTTGTGCTGTTTTGCTGCATTGTCATGCTTGTTGTCTTTGATTCTCGGAAAGCAACGCTTTAGCGGTGACAGTGGGATATTGCCTCATTACAGGCTGCCTTGCCAGATGAGTTCACTTAGAGCCAATTATTATTCAGTTGTGGATGCCGCAATAGGTCAACCTGTACTTTTTGCTAGTCATTCTTTTTTTTCACACACCTTGCTTGARTCTAAAGCACTTAGAGGCAAATTGTGCTCCTGCCTTGGTAATCGTTGCTCTGCAATACAGGGGGACCACGCAGGGGGATGTAGATGTTCTCAGGGATGTGTGGAGCTCCGCGGGGACCACTAACCTGGAGGTAGGAAGCATAGGGCCAGGGCCATAGGAGAGCATCAAAGGCTAAAGTTTCTAACTTCGTAGCTGCTTCGTCTCTGGAGGGCCCAATTGGTCCTCCATCCTTTGCATTTTTCCTACCCTCTATATTTAGACCAGGTGCAGTGCAGAGATTTGGGTTTTTAAGAGCTAAAGCTTTGACCAGTTTAGGCAAATCTATGCAAGGTGATAACAACCTCTCCCTACCACAAGGAGCTCTCTAAAAGTAAGTACACTGAAAACTGGGGGAGCCAAGTACTATGGTCATRCTGGCCAGGTAAATACTCCTGCCTGTTGCTGAGCTTTGAATCTGTCCTGGCCCTCGGGTGCRTGCTGGTATTGGACGTGGGCACTGGAGGGCAACAAAATCTAGTGTAAAAATTAGATGCATCGTTCTGGTTTCTGAAAGAAGTAACCAGTGCAGCACAGCACGGCAACTGGAAAATAATTTTAAACTGCAACTTTAGCTGTGTCATTCTGCATTTCATTAAGCATTAAGATATGACAGGGTTTGGAGTTAAACTTTAATATATTCTTGGGTGTTCTCAGAGGCACAGTGCTGAATTACCTTTTTTGACTGATGCTATTTTTACCCAATATGGCCTAGAGAGACTGCAAGGTCATTTCAAAAGTAAAAATCTCAAATCTGTCATATAAGGCCCGATACTGGAGACGTTTGATTGACAATTAAGCTGTGAGTACAGGTCTCTGCAATTTTACAATCAATCTATCTATCTGCTTATGATGCATTTTTTATATGTCTAATTTGTATGTCTGAATTTGGAACAAAATTTCCTGTTAGCATAATTCCTGTGAYTTCAATAGGGCTTTTCAAGCTGGGGATTTAGCACAGTTGCAAGGCCAGCGTGGTATAACTTTAAAGATTTTTTTTGAAATGCAAGTAATTTTGAAATAAAACTAGAATAGCGATCATTTAAAATCACACATGGGCAAAGGCCCCGCGGAGGTACAGTGAGAGCGACGCCCCGGTTTCCCTTGCTGGCGGTGCTCCCGTTTGGGTCGTAGCGTCCGGCGGCTCGCGACGCCGAGCCGCGGGAGCGGAGCCGCGGGCCGCTGCCCTGCYGGCGGCGAAGCGTCGGCTTTCCGCTGGGCTTCCCGTGCTGCTCCCTCAGAAGGGACCCCCGGTTATTCACTCCCGTTGCTCACCCGAGCTCTAAAACAGAGACAAAGTTTACCCSGGACGCCAAGAAATTGGAAGAAGCGGAGGGAGAGGTTATGTGAGGCGGCATCTGGGGGCCCTTTCGTACAAAGAACYGTAGTATAAGTTAAGAAGATTATTTTATCATTGGCTTTTTTTTTTAAAAAAAAAAAAAAAGTTATCTGCTTTTAAACAGGTCCCCTGTTATATAAATGTTCTACGTTTTCAAGTTAGGTATTGCCTAAATGTCAGTCAGAACTATTTCCTGAAATAGGAACACTGGGTTTATTTAATTCTGCATTTTAAGTATTTTCCATTCCAGAATAATAAATACATAAGATATAGGATCTCCTCTACGTAAGTGGGAATGTACAGAAGTATATTTAGATATATTAAAAAAATTCTTAGTCGTGATTGTAAAAGCAAAGCTTCGGGTTTTGTCCTGTCAGTGCTACAGCRAGCTTTCACATCAAAAGAAACTCTTGCTAAAGATGTTGATTCATTTGGCAAGGGGTAAAACGTTGTACTTTTAACTGTATCTTTTCACTTTGCAAGCTCCTCCTAGAGAACTGACAGAAGAAGAAAAACAGCAAGTTCTGCATTCAGAAGAATTCTTGATATTTTTTGACCGGACAATACGTGTCATCGAGCGAGCTTTGGCTGAAGATTCAGACATATTCTTCGACTACAGTGGCAGAGATGTGGAAGAGAAAGATGGGTCAGCTTTTTTTTCTTTTTTCTTTTTTTTTTTTTTTTTTTGAGGGGAGGGTTTACTTTTGTAAAACAATCTTTAAAAACAAACTGCCATACTAAGAAAACTTGACCCAGGCCTTTGAGAAGAGGCTTTAACCTTTTCTTGATCATAAAAAATGTTTCAGTTAGTTTTAAAATTACACTTTGCTATCCTAAATTTTATTGTGAAACAGCTTCATGCTTTATTGCTCTAGGTTTTTTCCTTTAAATTAGTTGGCAGATGGTTTAATAACTTATTTCAACGTTCTGGTGACATATCAAATCCTGAAGAGAAATATTAATAATTTTAATATATAAATATATATATTGGTATGTGCATACGTGCATGCATATGGTCCAGTGGTGTATATCTGTGTGTTTATATCATGATATTTTTACAAATTCAGATTACTGTGGTTTATGACATAGTAGTGTCTCAGGTCCATGATCAGTCCTCCTGTGCTATGCACTATATGAGCATGCATGAAAATGATGATATCTCAAGGTGCTTGCAGTCCCAGCATATATGATGAGAGGTGACAGGCTCTCATGGCAAAGCAGTAGCTGTGGGGCACTCGTGCCRCTGGCAGCTCACCCCTGGGTACTGCACCAGCGGCCAGCCAGCACTGAACTTCAGCCGATCTGAACGGTGCTGGAAAGCACCAGCCATCCATGTGGTTGGGCTGGAGGTGCTCTGACTTCATCACTTCAGGAGGAAAAAAAAAAGAGAGAGATTTGGGTATAGGCTGGATATGAGGATGCAGAAAAGGGGGAGCTGCATGCCAAGGCCAGGTGGAAGGCGACAGAGGTGTCCCAGGGCAGTCTGGAAAAGTCAACCAGAAAAGATTCAAGAAGGCAGTGAGAAATTAAAAACTCTGTTTTCCTGAAACACATGTAAAATGTGTTCCTTTTGCAAAATTGTTACCCCAGCAAGACAGTCAATGAGATGAATTCAGTCAAGGTGGCAGACTTCTCCGTCTGGGCTGGGATTTGAGAAAAAGAGTAGCCAGAAACTTTGACATTGGTTGTCACTACATTTGAATCTTCATTGTTTAAAAAGTGCAACTTTGTTGTTTAACTCCACTTAGAGACGTTCAAGCAGGAGCCAACCTTTCCTTTAATCGTCAGTTTTATGATGAGCACTGGTCGAAGCATCGTGTAGTCACCTGTATGGATTGGTCTCTTCAGGTAAGGCGTAATGCAGGGAGCTGTTTCTATGTTACTTCCAACTTCTGTATAGAAAAATGTGGACAGGCTCATTTGCACTTTGTTATGTAGATTGGGATGTTGTTTCTTAGCTAACAGGAGGGCGCTAAGTGACTGCATGTTCCTCTGTAATGAAGAGTAGTGGACAATAATGAAGCTGTCTTATGCTTGTATATGTTACTTGATCTTCAAAACCAGGGCTKTATATTAAAACTACACATTAACAAACCTACCAAGAGGTTGGAACCTACACTTTTCCTGCCCCCTCCAATAACTCCTTCAGCACATGAAATTGTTTTAGGACAATTGTTTTAGGACAAAAGGTTTACAATTAAACCAATTAAAAATAATTAAAACAACTGAACTATTAGCAGTTTATTTAATAAACAATTATATTATACAAAATACTATGCAAAAATAAAAACAGTGAGTAATAAAATTTAGGTTTTTGATGTACTACAACTCAAAATGTGGAAGTATCTGAACAGCTCAGGTTGAAAGGGGATTTTTCTAAAGATGCTGGACCCTCTCCTCAAACCTATGAAAGACGAGACTGCAACTGGCCAGGGAACAGGCTGAAGTACCATGCCTGGAACATGTCCAATAGCAGCCAGTTGCTAGAAAGACATAGCAGGCAGCGGAGGGGAGAGGAGTTAGAGGGGCCTGCAAGCRTAGCTGGTGGCTGTGCCAGCCTGGCTGACCCACCAAGACTGTAGGTGTGCGCTCAGCAGCCAGCTGCAACCTCTCCTGTGTGTGCAGAGAGGCTTCTTTTAATACTTGCACCCTATGTATGAAATGAAGATTTTATGCCTTTGCTTTCATACAAAATATCAGCTTAATAACAGGTATGCACTGGTGTGATGTGGGTGGCCTTTAAGCACATATGGATTTCCACAGGAATCAAACATAAGCCTGAGGAAACACTTATCTTAGGTTGTTCACTTGTTCAGGGGCTGGAAATTACATGGAATTCTTATCTGATATTCTCCTAACAGGCAGYTCTTACTGTATTCCCAGGGCAGCAAGAAAAAAAGCCGCCTCAGAAGAGCACTGCCAAATGTAATTGCTCAACCCCCGGGGCACAGGGGCATGTTCTGCTTCCCACCTCTTTGTTGCAGGGTGGCCCCACCTGCCTTCCCCRCTGTTAACTCCTCGCACGCACCTCCTGGCACCCCAGCCGGGCTTCTCCACACCACMCCTGCCAGCTGGCGAGGGGGCACTGTGGCCTCTTTTGCCTGCTTCACGGGGTTTAAGGTGGTAGAAAATGGAGCTGGACAGAGGTATTTTACTTAACTCAAGCTCGCTTCTCACATGCGCTCTGAGACACTGCAGCGTCCAGTATGCCAAAGGATAACTTGAATACTCATGGGAACTGCAGAACACATTGCTCAGTTTTCTGTGATAAAACTAGCTGCAAAACATCCTGAGGCAAATAGAAGCTTAAGCAAACAACGTACCTTGATGCATTGATTAAACAAATTATTCTGTTCCCTAGTCACATGTACAATATGGTCGCAAACATGTGGGATCACTCATGCCATTAAAGCTAACCCGCTAGTCCCTTGAGTTTTTTACAGAGCAAAGGGGAAAAGGCTTAGATCCTTAATCAAGGATCTAAGGGAAATGCCCAATAGATTTAGTGTAAACATAGTGAGTGGGATGGGATCACCTTGCTTTTTCCATGAGGTTACTTGGCTCATCTGAAGCCAGCCAGGTTACAGTCTCAGAGATGCTGCTGAGTCCCTCTTGACTCTCAGAGAGCAGCCTGGTATGCTGTTTCACATAGCAGTATTTCCATACTTTTTTCAGCTGCACTCAAAGGACAGCCAGGCACCTAGTGAAGTCCAAAATTCTGTAAATGCAAGTGGATTGAAGGAAGCAGCGACTGAGCAGTGGTAGCATGAATTTATGGTCCTGCAACTGTCTCTCTTTTGTAGGATCAAAAAGCCTCAAAACAATGCTGCCCAGCTAGGTGTGACTTCAGCATCTGAGAGCAACCTTGAAACTGTATTTCCAGTCTGATGCATCAACTGTGATTGCAAAATGTACACCTAGACCGGCAAGGCTCGGGGCAGAGTTTGTTTCTGCCAGACACTCTGCCAACCAGAGCATGCTCACTAACCTCTCCAGGAGCATGAGCCAACCCCAAAGTGCCTGTTAGCAGGCACTTCAGACCTGATCGCACGTCCTGCTTGAGCGCAGCTGTGTTGGTGGAAAAGGCTGTCGCCTCTACCTGCCCTGGGCACGGCCCCACGAGCATGCTGGCTCAGCTGCTCGTGTCCCAGGTACCCGACCTCTGCAGTCAGAGCRCAAAACGCTGGCAAAAGTCTGCTGCACACACTGTTTACTTGAACCTGGGCCAATATTGGATGAAAATGTTCAAAGGAGAAGTTAGCTGAGTCAGCTGTTAGAAGCAGTTGTAATCTCTGTCCCGGGAGAAGCTGAAGAGAAGCAGGACTGGCAGCCTGGGGGAGAGCAGCAGAGGACAGGCTGCCGCAGAGGCTGTGCCAGCAGCCCTCGGCTGTGGGGTCAAGGCACTGTCAGCTCCCTCCGTTCTCAGGGAGAGGGAAGGGTAGTGGGTCTAGTGCATGRGTGCCAAATTGTCCTTGCAAGCTGGGCCAGCAGGCAGCATCTGCTAGGATGTAGGTGCAACCCAGTCAGAGCCTCTTGTATTCCCTTTTTTTCAGAAAGTGAGAGAAGCAGCTAAGGCAGCCACATGTTGTTGCTGGGTTCCCCCCAACATGGGGTACGGTCCAGGACTTGGAAATCTTGAGGGAAAGCATTTATAGTTGACAGGGAAGAGTGTGGATCCTGTGGACCTTGGGCTGTTAGCTCACTGGTCTGCCGGAATCCATGTGCTTTTCTCTGAAGATGCTGTAAGGTCCATGGCCTTGCTATCCCAAGGGAGGGATAGAGATTATAAAAGGTGCCTAGAGTCAGACATGAGAGTAGGGAGCTGGATGCCATCATATAGCAATTGATATTTGGGGGGAGTTTTGTTACTTTTTTTTGCTGCTGATAGTTTATAAGAGTGTGCAGAACATACTGTAAAAGTGCTCAGCAAACAAAAGGCTGAGAAATGTGCATAATTTAAGCCCCTTCTGCTAATTGTAAATATGATTTTGTTTTAGCAAAAGTTTCAGCAAGTTAAGGTAAGATTGTGTTGTACAGAGTCTCAGTGTAACTATTGCCAAGTAAAGAGTATTGTATCATCAGTGTGTGTGTGTGTATATACATATATGTGTGTATATACATATATATACACACATATACATATATATATATATATACACACTTTTGACTTACTGTGCTCTGACTATTGAGCTTATGCTGCTTCAGAACAACACAATGTCAACAGTATGAAATTCTTTTTTTTCATACCTGACATTATGTATGTACATATATATATATAAATAAATACACATAACAAAATACATAATTATATGTGTGTGGTGCGTATCTATTTATATACACCAATGGATACTGGGTGTACGAGAAAATATGGATCTGATTTTAGAGTGCTCATTGCGTCAATCTTCCTGAGTCAGTGGAATTCAAGGTCACCCAGTGCTTTACAAGATGACCTCAGCATCTTGCAAAATTGAGCTTCTGTGAAGAAAATGTTCTATTTACTATTTGAATCATCAAGAAGAGCTTTCAAGTTGATTCTGTGTATAAATGAATAGGAAAAGTGCATAATGAAATAAGAAAGAATAGGTTTCTGGGGTGCGGAAGAACTGTGAACTTCAGAATAAGAGTCAATGATATACTGGTTTTATTACCAAAATGAATTAAGACAATGGTTTATCTCTGCAAAAATAATTTACAATTACACAACATTTCAGATTTTTCTTCTTAATAGAATTTCTTGTTTTGCATTCCCTTTATGAATATCCTCCTAGTTGTCTTTTCTGAGATTTACCTGTGGAAAATAACATTGTGTGTGGTATCTGAGAATCACTGATACAGAGCAAAGAGCAGGGGTTCTAAGGACTTCATGGACCAGTAAAATTTAAAACCAAAATACAGCTAAAAACTGTGATTGGAATAATATGTATTATTATTAAAACCAGATATTCCACATGTAGTGTGAGATTGCTTCTGCCTCATCTGATTTTGCATATCTTCTCCATTATCCAGCTTATTTCAGTTGCATGTACTTTTTTTCTAGTACCCCGAACTGATGGTTGCTTCTTATAACAATAATGAAGATGCTCCCCATGAGCCCGATGGGGTGGCCTTAGTCTGGAACATGAAATTCAAGAAAACCACACCAGAATATGTTTTCCATTGTCAGGTAAGACCAAGAAAGCCATTCATTTCTTGCTAGACAAAACAGACTTTACTATGTGGTGCATCCGCCCACTGTTTATATGATAAGGGTGAGGCTAAAAATAGGCTTTTTTGGAAAAAGTGCAAGCAGCAGTCCAGTGTTTTTAGAAGGCATGCAGCCTTCTTRACAATACTGCAAGCCTGTCAGGGACTGTGTGTCTTTCTTTGTCTATTTAAAATAGTTCCTAAGAGATTTAGTTTATAAAGCCCTTGCACTTATGAAGTAACTGTGGTGTACCACTTCCTCATCCAGGCAGCAACATGTGCTTTCCCACCCACATTAGCTTCCCCGCGTCCGCTGTATTCCAGTCGACTACTCTTGCCTTGGTTCTGCTCAATGTCATGGTTTGCTTTTAAAATTCCTAAGTACACTGCATTTCTGGGCATACGTCTTTCTTACAGCTCGATTAAAAACTGTCCTAACTACAAGGATTGCTCCACGGATTCCTGTTTGACTATCCTTTAAGTTAGCAAAGCAGTATTTCACCTTTCCCAGTGCTATTTTATCACCACTTTAGAATTCTACAGACAATTCAAAAGTAGCTGGATGTTTTATTTCTGTAGGTCTGTTTGCTTCTTTTTTGCCACTGCTTTTGTGTGCGAAATAGCACAGCCTCATGTTGACAAAACTGTTCTGCTCATTGGCTCTGTCTCCATCAAACTGACCAAACTGTGGAACAGCATTTGGGCCAAATTTCCAACCTCTTTATTAATATCCTTCTGTGGTAATTAAATACAGGACAGTTGCATTCAAAAAGCCATATGGAAAAGTTTCAGTAAGTAAAACTTAACAATCAGAGATTAGTAAAATGGAGATTATTCTGYGGTAAAAATTGCCTCTCTTGGAAGGATATGTATTACCTGGCTAGTTGTGTAAGCTAAGTGTCATTTTACATTCAAGGACCAAACATCTTTTTGAACTAAGTTTATGTTTGGACTTGGGTACATTATCAGATGTAACATAGTGGGAGGGAGTTGCTGGAATTGAAGTTACTGCTTCAACCYGATTAAGTAACCTTTAATTCTGGGCATGTTTTTCTAATTTGCTATACTGAAAAACAACTTCACAAGGAGTCCAGGCCTGTACAGCAAATATGCCATGCAGATCTGTATACGTGTGTGTGTTTGTGTGTGTGTGTGTGTGTCCATGCGTACACATGCATGTATTACCTTTGAAATGAGTACTTTTCTTTTTCTGGATATCATATTCGGCAGTCTGATGTGTTCTTTCAGACTGCTTAAGAGCATAGCTCAGATTCCAGCTCAGATCCTTCTAGGATGTTCATTCAGCTTAGTGTTTTAAATAAAATATTCAAGAGAAGAGATTGCCCATTGTCTTTTAGGGAGAATAATTCTAAACCTATATTGATTTTGCAAGTTAATAACCAGATTCAGCATAGCTCTACTGAGTACACAAAGGGAAGACTGACTACAGATGTAACAATGTGCTCTATAAATTAAAAATTCTATCTTGTTTTAAAAGTAAGTATGCTTAAACAAGGGGAGGTATGACTCACTAAAATGAAAGCATTGAGACAGGCTTGATCCCCCATTAGGAAGATACTTATAGAACAAAGTGGTGGCTTGAGATTTGGCCTGACTGAGCTTCTGTCTGATCCTCCCATTACAATGGATGTCCCCCTTTTTTAGCACTGGAACCTTAATACCTGTGAATTTGAGAGACACATGGCACTGTGCTTTCATATCCATCCTGGATTAATCATCTTCCAGTGAAATCAGGTCAGTTCTTGTGTCCATGAGCAATACTTGCTTSCTTGATCAAACTGTCCACAGATAATTTGCATTATGAGTTCATTATGAGTTGGAGCCATGTTTGAACCACCATTTTGGGGCTTCTGACATGTGGGATAGCGTCTGCATCTCAGACTGGATGGGCATACCCACATGAGATTAAATAGAGAAGCAGAAATCATTTGACTTGGTCTCTTGAACACAGGCTTTGCGCTAACTGACTCAGATGGAAAATAAGAAAAAAATTATCTTAGCTCAGAGTCTGGAATCCAGTTCTGTACATCATCTTGTTATTCTGTTAGTGGAAACCAACTGTGTTATTAGTTAGCCCCATATCATTTATATTACTGTTTTGCAAGAAGAACATTCCCTGACTCAATCCTGATTCAGTCATTTCTCCAGGTCTTCTGTGAAGCATGTCCAATTTTTCTTCAGCTTTACGTGACTTTAGAGCAGTCCAGCAGGTAGGGATGAACACACACCTTGTCACTACAGCTAAGTTGCCCAGATATGGTGACCGCATTACTTCGGTCATATTCTCCCAATAGACTATATTCTTTTCCAAAGAGTTTCTAATTAACCATGGTCTTAATCAATACTATTTGATTGTGACTATTAACTTTTGCCTTTCAAATTTTGAGGTGCAGAGCAAGATACAAACAGATAGAAACTCTTTKCAGATGTAAACTGTCAAGGAACTCATGCAAACCCTTTCTGCAAAGCCTGATGAATAAATATGTTAATAAATCCATTTCTCAACAGGTTCTAAGAAATTCCCCCTCAGAAGTTCTGATAACATCAGTAGAAACAGATGTGTAAAACCTCTCCGGACAGCTACAGAGTTAGGTGAGCTTCAGGAGGTAGAACTTTAGATGATTTTACCACTTAAGTACCTTTGGTAAATTCTGAAAACTAGGAGCCATAATCTTGTTTATCTGTCTTTCCTAGTATATAGTAAAGATTTAGAGAAATGATTACCACAGAATGTATTTATTTTTTAAAATTCTTCTGTGACCTTTTGTAATCTTACATAGGMTCATAGAAATGACCAACAGTCTGTCTTTCCCAATACCGTCTATGAAAGTTGCCAGAACCGGGGGCTTCAACTGAAGTTGTCTAGGAGGCACAGCTGACAATGATGCAAAAATATACCAGTGGTGATGTCTCTTCCCAACATCAGTCAATGAAATGTTTGATTTTGGTCCTAAAATGCACATAGCATTTTATCTACTTATTGTTATAATATAACAATAAATAGTTATCTTAGCTGTTGTCATTAATGATATTATGGTTATTATTCATATAAACTTCTTGACCATTTTAAAGTCATACTGAGCTCTTGGCTCATTAATGTAGTGTATATGGTACTAAATTTCATAACTCCATAATATGTTGTGCTACAAATACTGGGTCATTTAAAAATAAGTTGCTGTTTGATTTAAGTTAATATGTATTAAGGGAAGAATGACCATCAACCAACTAGACTTGTTTACTCAGCTCATTAATTTATGTGAACACTCATGTGATCTATGATATCCTTTCTAAACAAAACATTTCTCCTGGCTTCTGCATATTCCTCCTGTGGAATACTTCTTTTCCTCTACTCATTTTTGCCCTTCTTTAGGTTTTTCTATTTCTGCTTTTCTTGGTGATGTGCTGCCAGTATTTTAGCTGGGAGTCCCACAGATTTTTTCCTGTATAGCTCATCATGCATCTTTTTACCACAAGGTTAGAAATGGAAAGGAAAGGAAGAGTGAGGGATTGGGCAATATATTCATTTGTTTTCCCATACAAGCAAAAAAAATGTCTGAGCAGCATAATGAATTTAGAAGGTGATATCATTTGCCAAAGAAATAAATGCTCAAAGCTTTATTTGGGTAATGAAGAAAAAATTGAGCATTTAGCTAATACTGCAGGGTGAAGCCTGGGAATTTCCTTGTAGGGAAGATTCAGGGATGTCCTCTTCCCCACACTAGAGCATCACAAACTCTTGGTGTAATGCAGTGCATTCCAAAGGCAAAAACAAGCCTTTCAGAAGCAGTTTTTTGAGGCCGTACGATGAGTCATTCCTGGTGGGATGGTTTGGCAGTATCTAGAGAGGGAAAGAATTTCAGCAAAGACAAGGAAATCCCACTGACTCTCAGTTTGGTGGCAACATTTTAAGCTGTAGTTTACACAACTTCTCTCAGCTACTGTAGATCTACTTTTAAAATGAGGTGATGAAAGTGAAAATAGTATGGCATGGTTTTTGAATGATATGACTCAACATGAGTTCAATGTTGTATTGATTCATGTGATTTGTGGAGCTGATCTTGTATGCCAAGTGAATGTTCCTATGCAATCAACTGATAGAGTGGCATCATGATACTTCTCAGTCTTATACTCTACCTCTTTCTTAGGAAGTGCTTCTATAATATTTTTTTGCTTTTCCCCGAACAAACAAATGGAAATCTAGATTATTCATTAATTAYGAGGATTATTTGTCATACAGTGCCTATTGTTTATGTACCACTCGTCACATCTACTCATGAGGTTGCTTCTGTTTCCTGATGGGCTGATCTAAGCTTTCAAAGCCAAAGTGACCTGAAGAAGTATCTGAAGCGTTACATTGACATATGTGGTCGAGTGAGGCAAGTAAGAACTGTCTGTCTTTGCCCTAAGCTGGCCAGTTGTGAGTTCTGTTCCACGAGCCATGCCGCAGCATTCATGCAGCTCCGAGTTTGAACTAAAATACCTTCCCTCCCAGTAGGGCCTATTGGCATGGGTACAGAACTGCTCTTTTACAACATCTCATAGCTTCTGTGTTGGAGCTGATCTGCAGGCTCCGAGGACAAAAGGGGTACAAATGATCAGTGAGTCTAGGGGGAGCTTTAGGATATTACAATCCCTTTCCTTTCTCTGGAAATAGATAGGTTATTAAAGTTGGTTAATGTATCTGGATCTCAGCTTTAATCAACATTCATCATGTCCTGACGAGAGCTGGGGAGTGGGGGGAAGACAGCTAAAGATATTAGCTTCTTGCAAATAAAACAAATTGAATCTTATTTTCTGATTTGGAGGACTCTGCATTGTGTTTGGAAAGTTTCGTGAATTCTATAGTTCATGAGTTTTCTATAACCAATCTGAAAATGCCAATAGCAACAAAAAATGAATATATTAACTGCATTTTGATTTATTTTATTTCCTGATCTATTAATTTCCTCTTTCTCAGCTATTTCTTTTCAAAATATCTCAAAAGGGCAGTGAGATGTACAGATCTGACACTTAGAAGCGACTCCATTCAGCGTATTTTTAAGTAAGGAGAGCACATGTGAAGTAGCTTTTATTTCAGGAAGCAGTAACCATTTCAGAGTTCTTTCAAGGAGTCAGATAGACTTTTAGCATAATCATAAAAAGATTTCAGCAGTATATCACTTTTAATAGCTGCAGCTATTTCTGTTCRTTTCCTAAAATGCCATGCAGTCAGATTTACTTGGTTGGTTCCATCTCCTTACCAAACTGTCAGTTTTTTTGTGGGATATGAGACTTGTGTTTTCTATTTTAATTTCAATAAAAGCTGTCCATGCTTGGAAAATATTGGTGGATTGGGTATAGAAATCAGCCACTCAGCCACACCACAAAATGTTTCATTCTCCCCTACTTTTTTTGTAGTGGCTTCTATACACTGTCATTAAGTTATGTGTTTGACCACTCTTCATTGCTTATCCTGGTGTGGTCTTTCCCTTTTCAACTGAATGGATGGAGTCAGAAATGCGTATCTTAGAATTAGATGCACTGAGGTAAGTGAAGAGCTATATTTAGTGGCTGATATTGGCCAGAGTTGCCTTTTTTTTTCCTGATTTGGTTCCTTTGTTGTTGTCTGCTGTTTCAAAATCAACATAAATTCCTTCAGATGTGCTTTTTGCTTCAGTAGCCTGCCTTRTAAAGGTGCTGAGCATCCAGATCCATGAGACCTCACGTGTGGAGCAGGCTGAGGTAATAGCATATATGACTAATACCCTCCTTTTTCTCTTGTCCTTGTTTCCTTCTCTGTGGAAGCCAACCAGAGTTCAGTTCCTCCAGGACATAAAAAAGAAAAGTACTGCACCAAATTTAATTGTCAAGAAAGCATACTTGAAATACTCTAAAAATCTCTGATAATTATACTGATGCTTTTCTACACTGACTTCCTTACTTTGTTGCTGCTATCTAAATTTCAGGAAAGGATGGTCCATAATATCCACACATTGCACCTCCATGTTTCAGTCATCGTGATTTTCACAAGGAAATGATTTCTTTGTCTCTTTGTCACTTTGGCACTTCAGAGCCGTGGAAGCTCCCCAGAATTGCCTAAGCAAAAGCAAGGTGAAGAACCAGCAACATTTCTAGTCCCTGAAATGAATTTTCTAATTCCTAACTTTCTCATGAAAGAGGGAACCTGTGGTCTTTTTGAAAAGTAGTGTAAAAAAAAAAGAAAAGAAAAGAAAACGAAAAGATATGTGGCTCTGAGCTGACTGCAGATTTTCCAGTGAAAAGCCTTTCTCATCAAAAAAACGTCCAGTTCTTAAAATAGAACTGGTCTACAGAGGAGAATTTGTTTGATGGATTACCACGAAAGTGCTGGAAGAATGAGAGACAGTGGGCATAAGTTGAAGTAAGGGAGGTTCAGACTGCTTATAAGGAAAAGCTTTTTCACCATTGGAACAGTCAAGTATTGGAGCAGGTTGCCYGGAGAGGCTGTGCAACCTCCATTCTCAGAGAATTTTCAAAATCAGGCTGGATAAAGCCCTGAGCARCCTGCTCAARTCTTGTAGCTGACCCTGCTTGGAGCAGGAGGTTGGACTGRAGACCTTCTCTGTCTCTTCCAACCTGAATGATCCCATGATCCTAAATCAGATCCTGCCCATTTTCTTAGCAGTTTTCCTGGTGAAGGCTATGGATCTCCAAATGCCTGGCTGTAAGGATGCTGGGGCAGCTCCCATACTGGGAATGCACTGGGGCCCAGGGACCAAATCTGTGGAGAATTTTTGTAAAGCATACCAATATGGTATAAAATGGAACTGATTAGGTAGGGCTCCATCATAGATGCAGAGGTTGTTTTATTTTCATTTCTGCTTTTTCCTCCTTTTATATGCTATTCATAAATGATCTTTGTAGAGCTGTGTAGCGCTCTTCTGTGCATGAAACTTTGCTGCTGTTCAGATGTGACTATACTCATTTGCACTCCATAATAATGCACGAAAATGCATGGATACACTATTTCACATTCAAATTTGGGGAAATTTGTAGTTATACTTCTAAGGAAGGGGAACAGTTTCAACTATAGCTTGTGATAGGACTTTTTTCTTCTTCTTACCTTAGAACGTATTGTTTTTTACTGTCTTGTTGTGTTAGTCCAGACTAGATCATAGCAATGCAAACCATACCCTGTGCTCTGAGGATTTCAGTAAACAAGAGTTCATGGCTTTTCTCTTAGATTTTTGTTTTAAATTTTTCCTCCTGTTCTCAGCTGCTAACATGTGTCTTTTTTTTGCTCTTCTTAGTGGAGTTTACACCACCCCCAGTCTTTGGCAGTTAAAAATAACTATCATCTGGCCCAAGATTAGTGCTCCGGTACTTGTGGGGAGATTGCATGTGAGTCAGTAGGAGTTACACCCATGCATCCAAAGGCTGCATCTAGTCCTTGGAAAATGTTTTTTCCTCTCTGTCTTAGGTGAGAGGAGAGGGTTGCCTTCAGCAGATATGCCAGGGGGCCAAAGAGGAGCAAATACGCAAGAAACAGTACCCTGCCTCCCAGATAATAGCGAGCTAGAGGCATCGAGGGAGGAGGGCAGAAAATGCTTTGGAAATGTATGTTCAGTCCTGTGTGTCCCGCTGTCTCATCCAGGCCTGAGATCACTGGTGTGAAATGCCCCATGTGAGCCCCAAGTCCTGCTTTGCAGCTGAAATACCACTGCTATTAATGTGGTACTGTTAGCATCCTCAGCTTAGGGAAAAGTATGTCGTATTTTCCGCAGAGCCTTTCAGTCCTAGCCGCTCTTAAAAGTGCCTTTATTTCCAGACAAGATCAGACTGTATTACTGTCCATAACTGGAGTAGTGAGAAGGGAGGCTCTGAGAGAAACGAAGCGCCGGTGTTTAGGTCCGTTCTGAATGGAAGTGAACTGGACTCACCAAGGTGTATGCCTTCCCTTGGGTTTGCCTTTGGCTTTCCCAATCCTTAGCAACGCTGGTTTTCCCACAATGACTCTAATCTCTTGCTATCTTGTGCGGAAGCCAGCGAAGCAGCGTGCCCATCAAAGCCAACATGCGCGTTATACCAGCATAATTGTACGCCGTACCGCATCAGCCTGCGAAATGACTGCTAACGCAAAGAGATGGGTGCAGTTCCCGTGTTACTGATCAGCAGTCTGAATTACCTGAGGGCTGTGTTTCTACAYACCCGGTCTGCCAGCAGCAGAATGCGCCTTTGCTTACAGCAACGCGCAGCATAGATCTTGCACACTTGAAACTAAGATTTCAATTATGAATCAAAGAATTAGGAAGTGATAAGACTTGCTTTTCTTGGATAGAAAAATTTAGGCAGTTCCAGCTTCTAAGTCTTTTTGGAGAGGGTAGAGTGTTATATGCTTAAATGATATGCTGTCACCGCTAGTTATAGTGTTGTGCATTTTATGTGTTAAAATAGTGATTTGTAATGAATCTTTACTTACAGATGCTATTTCTCTTCTTAAAGTTCATATATTCTTCCCTTCAGACCAAATTTAAAGAAGATATCAGCTGTTCTTATTTAATGTGATAGGCATTTTGTTTTTAAGAGTTTCTTATTTTGTTTCACTGATAACTTGCATTGAACATTTTTGAATTATTGGCATCTAGTGTGTAACATGCAAATAATGCAGTTTGGAGAAAACCTAACCTTTGAATTTGCAGAGTTAAGACATGAAGTATTTTTAAAGCTTTAGCTAGCTAAGGAGAAAAAAAGATCTCAGTCAAAAACTATATTTCATAAGAGAAAATTATAGTGATATTGATGGTTTGCCAAAACCTCAAGCAGTGACAAAATCCACAGAGTGTCCTGAAAGAGATGCCTTTGCAAAACCATTCCTTTGCAGATGGCTTAGATTATTGATGCTTATAAACACATGACAGTATTCGTTTGGCTTAGAATTTTGAAAAACTCTGTTGATAAAAAATGCAAATTTGTCATACTATCCCAAAATTGCAGGAAAAAAATCACCAAATCCTGCAATTGTTCCTGAGGGTGTTTTATAGGCTAGTAGTTGTTGATTTGGTTACATTTTAACATGATCTAGTGTAAAATATTTTAAGAAAAAGGGAAGAAGGAAGGAAAAAAACCCATAGCTTTCCTTTGTTGATGTGAACATTACATTTCAAAGTTTTTCTTGTATATGTGAAACTCCCAGTGCTAAAAGGGTTTTGAGTGAGCAAGAAATGCCGGATCAGATGTGAAATCAATAAGTAAGACAGATCCTTCCACAGAATTTCCTTCTATAAAGGATATAAAATACCATGCAATTCCCCAGTAGCACTGGAAATGATAGATAAACAGCCATAGGCATGACTTTTTTGTTTAGGTTATGTAACTGTTCTCTGTGCAAGCTACTTGCAACGGAGAGTACATTTGGTCCAAATTCAAGAAAATTATTTCACCTCATGATTTTTGTCTCTGTGGGAGCTCTATGTGAGGAGTGAAGCCTCATTCTGTGTTACCTGGCACAAAATATGAAACAGTTACTCTTTTAAAGTGCTGTAAAAGTCCCCAGAAACGAAGGAATCCATCATTAGAGCCCTGGATATGACTGTCCTCTACTTTATGTCTAAAATCAACAGCTTCTCGCCCTCTGCCCCCACTGCTGGATGACTGACAAGTAACTCCCTGAAAAGAACTTTTGTGTAAGGACAGCATTGATTTAACGATGATTAACACTCCAGGCCTTCCATAAAGTGAAAGGAGAAGCACATGCTTCCTGGCTGAGATACCGATACTAGCCTGGGAAGGCTTCTCATGCGGGCCAGAGAATCCTCTGGAAACCAGCAAAAYGGGAAATCTCTGTCCACCCACTTAGAGACTGGCTGGTAATGGTTGTTGTATGGGCATGACTCTGCCTAATGGTACCAGATTTACTCTCACTGATGTGCTCACAGGATGATAATAAAACAGGAGCCTTTATTAATAATAAGAAACCCTTATGAAGTCATTCATCATGTTCTACAATAATTTCACGATCCATTATATAACCATARATGATTGTAGAATGATGCCAAATGCCATAGATTTGACTTTCACAAAGCAGATACGTCTGATGAAATTTTRTTAAAACAGGATTGTCCTTGTCGTGAAAAATATCAGAGAACTCAAAGTACCATTTTTTTCAGTGTGAGATGAAAAGCAAATGTCTTCTGTGCAAGAAGAGATAGGCTTTTAAAAACTTGTCACGTTGGAGAGATGGTGTTTTCATTTTCTGTAAGACAAAATCGGCTAGGGTGCACTAAGATCTATGATTAATACGTTTTGATTACTCTTCTAACAATGTTTAGTATTTTTGTAGCTAAATATATCTATTCCCCTTCAGTTCCTTATTGTTCTTGGACATACAGTGAATCACCAATCATTTCATGTGGAGAGCATGCTTAACATATCTCATGTTTACATCTATAAATAAATAGACTAAGTGCAGTTTGGATTAGGTTAACAATGTATAGGARTTGTGCAGAATTGCTGTTTGCAAGGAATTGCCTGGGGTAAATCCATTCTTCCTGGAAGGATAGCGATGAGTTATAAAATGTCCTGTCACTGATGAGAGTGGATGACTCCTGCAAGCTCTTTGTTGAGCAAGATGTGCTTCTCTGTTACTGCAGGAGTTAGCTAATGTATGCTGGCATAACTATGCTGGTTTATGGTAGCTAGGACTTCRACTTTTGAGACTTGAAAACTGCTCATTTCATTCCTTCCTCCTGTCCAAAACTACATGGAAAAACACAGCAGAACCCAAACAGCAGCACCTTGCAGGTGCAAATGTGGGAGTTGTGAAACTTCAAGAAGCTACGGTTTGTTTGGAGAAAGCAAGATTAAAAATTGGGCTTGTAATGGGAAACAGTCATCTTTTCCTGAGAAGCCATAGCTGTTCCCTAATGCTCTATGGGTGCACAGCCAGGCTACTCCTATCACAGTAGGTGCAGTAACTTACTGTAACAGACATGAACAGTGTGACGACAGCTCACRTGTTCCCTCTCTCTTCCTTAAACACAGACTCGCCTGTGGTATCTTCTGCATTTCCACTAGGTAGCTGTGCTTTTCAGTCTCTCAATCCTAGTATCTACGTGCAATGTTTAATTAATTCTCAATTATTTCCAATTATCTTGTGACATTAGTACAAATGATACATAATTGAAAGTGATGGATTTGGGCAAATATAATAGCCTGTCAGTCTTCATTAGAAGCTACAATTAAATAAATAAWAAAAAAAAAGATTACTGTAATTATTTTGACAATGAACTGATAGGAGTTTGCCCAAGTGACACAGACTACAGGGTATGAAATGCCAGTTGCTTAGAAGCAAGTAAAATAAGATATACTATTACCCTTTGGCTTGCTTGGGACTGCCTGCTGAAGTCATCTCATAGCCTTAATTGGGAAAAAAAATCAGGTGACCTATCTCCAAGACTTGTAAGGTCCTTGATAAGTAGAAATGGGCCTAGTAAATACAGATTTGTTCAGTTCTGGACTCCCCAGTAGGAGAAAGACACACACATGCTGGAGTGAGTTTAGCAAAGGGTCACTAAGATGATCAAGGGACTGGAGCATCACTCATACGAGGAGAGGCTGAGAGACCTGGAATTGCCTGGAGAAGAGAAGGCTCAGAGGAATCTTAKAAATTTGCATAAATACCTGGTGGTACAAAGAAGGTAAAGGAAACAGAGCTAGACTGTTTACAGTGGTGCCCAGGACAAGAGGCAATGCRTACAAATTGAAATACAGGAAATTTTGTCAAAATATAGGAGAAAACTTTTTTATTTTGAGGGTGATTGAACACAGGAACAGATTGTCCAGAGAAGTTGTGGAGTCTCTATCCTTGGAGATATTCAAAAGCTGTCTGGGCACAGCCTGGRCAACCTGCTGTAGCTGACCCTGCTTTGAGCAGCAGGGTTAGACAAGGTTATCTCCAGAGGTCCCTCCAACCTCAGCTGTTCTGTGATTCTGTGATTCTGTCTCCGATGTTTCAGGCTCTTTTTGCCTTCTCTGTAATTCTGAGGTTATGCAGAAGTCAGCTGGGCTTTAATTGTTGGTTAAAATAGTCTCTAATTCTACAGAAACTTCCAGAAACTTCTGAATGTGACRGCCTCCTTCCTTCCTCCCCAAAGGAAGGCCACAGGCTCTCAAAAGTCCTGATTCAAGAAAGCTCTGTTTAGGAAAGCACTTACCGATTTGCTTGGCTGTGAGTGGGCTCTTGAGTCATTGAAGTCATGGGGGACTTAAAGAACTACCTACAATTAAATTTGTGGCTAAATGTCTTTTTGAGAAGAGATGGACTTAAGCACATGGTTAAGTTCTTTCCTTAGCTGGGGCCTTGAAGCCTTCTTTAYCTAGTAGTCTCAACCTTCTGCCTGTGCCTAGATACCCATGGCTTGTACGTTAGTTGTAGGCGGTTGGACAGCGTGCTATGCTTGAGATTTATTCGCAGCCCCCTTATAAGCAGTTGTGACTAATATGCCCAACTTCACAGGCTCTGTTTGTAGATAGTTGTCCTCACAGCGTCTGTACTGGCTTCTGATTCATCTCTGGCCTCACATGGTTTGATTGATCTATAATGCACTGTGTGGTTTGGGGAACTGCTGCCATAGAAACCACCAAGTGACCATCACAGCTCAGGAACAACTCGTGTTTCTGTTCCTGTTCTCTCAGCTTGGAATTTGCTGCCTCTGTGTGCTCTGTAGAGCCCAATTCTGATACTTTCCAGAACTTACCATCAAGTGACCAGCTGTTTTGCTTTCTTGGTGAGAAAAGTCCAGAATACATTAACGTATTAGCTGACAGAGACCAAGAGCAGTTTGTTTTCTTTGTTACGGTTGTATGTGAGGTCAGTGGCTTGAGATGCAATGTGGTGCTTACGAACACCAAGGGGAAGCTTTCCATTGCCTTCAAGGTGTTTCATATCCATTTTTTTTAATTCAAGTAACACTAGGCCATATGTTAAAAGATGCTTAAAGCTTTTTTTATGCACTTGAAAGTTAGACACAAGGGCAGACACAATCAAGGTATTTGGGTAAATAAGGTGTTATTTAAGCAAAACATTGCCAAGAGAGAGCAATTCAGGGTAAGGCTGAACCTAATCTACTTAGGCCATCCAGATGGCTGAGTTGAGGCTAATGGGAAAGTACAGCAATAGCTGATATTTATTCAACTGAGTTGTTTTTTTGGTTAAAGCTACTAGAGTTTCTGGAAAGTGGCATCCTGGTATGTAAAAACCTGCAGAACACCAGGATGCCGGGCAAGTCTGGCCCATACCTCACTCACGGAGCCTTCACTGAGCGATCTCTTCCACTTTTACATATTAGCCCACAGAGTGAGCAAAATGGGTCTAAACTTTCCCCAAGTCTAAAGAAATTTGAACAAATTGTTATTGCTGCTCCAGCATATGCCTTGGCAGCAAGATGAGGATTGAACCTGCCAAGGTTGCAGGTTCAATCCCCGTACGGGCTATGCAGAGGGTTGGACTAGATGGTCCCTTCCAACCTTACCATCCTATGATTGCTTCTAATGATTGTTTGCTGCAGTTCTTGTCTTAATTAAATTTATCCTAAATTTCCGAAGAGATGATGTCTTTAAGCATATTTCTTTAGGGTCTGTAGCAATGAAGAATAAAGCATTTCAGTAGAACTGTAAAGTCAAATGTAAAATCCTTTTATTCACTTCAGTTRTTCTCATTTAATGAATTATTGCAGCCAGTTTGCTATAATTACTGATTTTCTGAACTCAGATGAAACCCAAACATAGCAAAGCTAATATGCAGATTGTGTTACTACTTCCAAAGGAGGGTGATCACAGTAGAGCAAAATGGTGTTCATGGTTTGGTTGAGGTGCTTCCTCTGGGGTAGCTGTGTTTTATTAGCCCTTTAATATTAGGAATCCAGTCTAGTACACTCTTTCTGACAAAAATGAGGGGTGACAATTGCAACCTGATATTAGTGACTGCTGAAAGGAAAATCTACACCCTCCATAGCAAACAGTGAGCAAGCAGAAATGTTGGAGTATCATGACCTAAATAAAACAGGCAGACCAAGGAAGTGCTTTGTTCTCCGGTTAACACACAGGCACAAGGACATTAAGGAGTTGATCCTAAAACTTGATAAGCAGCCAGGTCCTAATCAGAGAAAACTGACAAATACTTAACATTTAGGTACTGAATATTTAAGCTTTTCCACTTAGGTAGAAAGAAAACTTGATATTGATGTACTCTGCTGACCAAATTGCTTATTATCTCTCCATTAAGTCCTTCATCCTCAGACTAACAAAGCAAATATGATATTTAGCAAAGATTGCATACCTGAACTTCCATATATGTGTAGTAATTCAGGGTTACCAAATTGAATTGTTATTTCAGTCACAGATAAATGCAAGCAGTATCTCCCCATATCTCATCTGAGAAGTTTCATATTTATCCATTTCTGCAATACAACTAACAATTTTGCTGGTTTTTTGAGTCATCTCAACACCATTGAATAACATTATCAAATGCACTTTCCAAAAGGGTTGAAGTGCAGATTCCACTTTGGCAAAACAATTCGTGGACTTTCTTCTGGTTATTTATTCTTGTAGCTACACAAGCTGAACCTGCAGTTATGGAGGTGAAAGTACAAAGCTTCAGCTTTCTGCCCTGCTTAAAATGTAAGTATGAGACTGGATATTGCCTTTCTGCAAACTTGGCCAGGGTGCTCTGATTCTTCTGCAGTGCTCTGATGTCAGCACTGAAGTTAGATGTCAAAGTTACCTACCCTGTAAACTTTGCTAAGAAGGAGCTGTGTTTCCTGACATACGCTCTTCCTTCTTTTTAAGGACTTAGTACTTTTTCAATAAAAATAAATTTAATTTGTGGCTACATTTCAGCTCCACTGGTTTGATGGTATAAGTGGAGCAATACCAGCTTTGGACTTCGTAGTCGTGTGGCTGAGTCTCTCTGTGCAGCTTTCATGTGGTCAAGTGAGACATTCTTAGAATCCCCAAACATTTTTGAAGATCCTAAACTGGAGACATTCACAATTCTTCCCTCCCTTTTTACCATTAATCCTTCATGTTTTAACAAGCACTGAAGTTAATACAGCCTACACTCTTTCCTGTCACACTGGGCCCCCCCTCCCTCCTTTCTTTGCCTTGAATAAAGCAATCTGTTCTTTCCAGTCCATACTATCATAAATCAAACAGATAGATGTCAACACACACCATAACCAAGTATAAACTTCCTTTTTTAATTAAACAGAATTGTGACATTTGGTTTGATGAAGTGTTTGTTTGGTTTTATTTCTTTTTTTTTTAATATATGAAGGATGTCAATTGCTTTATTTTTAGTAGAAGCCATATTTTGTATGGTACAACAAATAATCTCTAGTACAAGATCTGTCAGATGCTATTTTGTAGTTCAGCAGGAAGAGAGATGGGGGAAGGGAGTAACACAGTCTATCATTTAGGACTTTTAGAACTTAAGAGTTAACCTCTTTGGTAAAAGTTTCTGTACACAGAAATCATGTTTTTTGGTACATTTTCAAACTTAGTTGGGAAAAACAATTGTAATTCTGTTGCTATCCTCTCTGCCTTTGCTTATTATCTCATAACTGTTAATTACACTTAGATGTTTATGTGGACCACAGAAATAYCCAGAATCGTAATAGTTGACACTAAAAATAAGCTAGACTCTTGGAAGGAACATAGTCTCTATTTTGGTGTGCCAATTCACCTATCGTAGAAGCCAGAGCAGATTCATATTAGAATTCCCTCTTTCAAAGTATCTTGCACCTTCTTTTGTGGTGCAAAAGGAAAGGAGTAGGATGTTAAGATGAACCAGTGTTCTGATCTGTCATCACTATTTGCTATGCTGAGTCTCAGTCCTTGGTCTGACTAGAAGAAAAAATTTTATTTAGTGTCTCAGTTGCTATTTTTTTCTATATGACAATTTTAAACCACCTTTGCAGTATATCATGCGTATCTATTCTGGGGCCACATACAAGTGTGTATAGCAATGCATGTATGTGGAGACGGTCTCCTGCTTTCCTGGACAGAAGAAGGTGTGACAGCTCTTACAGGGATTGTAAGTGCTTAGACTGTTCAAATGCTATTCTTCATGAGCAGTAGTGAGAAAAAAAAGGAGCAAATGATACCTGTATTTTGGGATTTTGTCCTCAGTTATTTATTCCTCAGGAGGACAAGCATAAGGAGGCAGAAGTTCAGCTCATATTCTACAGTTCCTATGCCTCAATGCCTATTGATTTGGCAGCTATTCATGTTTCTATTTAAGTGATGGTACCACAGCTTTGTCCCTGTGCGCTCAGTCTCTCTAAGCTGATTCCCTGATGCAAGCAACAGTATTTACCTCTTCCTCTCGGGCTTAGCACCTCTAGGCTGCAGTAAATTATACTGCCTGCTACTGTCTGTGCTAGACTGACCTATTGTAATGTGACAGAGATTGCAGTACTTTTTCACATGTGTTTGCTGGAAAGTCTACCCAGGAGTTTCCTGAGTGCCTGCTGCAATATAACCTGGTGTTCTGGAGTCTAGAAATGCCTGTGAACTCTTCGGATCCCTTCTTCCCACTGATGAAATATTGTTTGGAGATCCATCTGGTGTCAAGTGTAGGCATATGGCACCAGTATGGCAACACTGCCTATGGGGGTGGTTTCCTGCCCAAGAGATCTCACTGAATATAGTAGTCATTGCCTGCTTAAAGTCATTACTGCTTAGCACCCAGGTCTTTGTGAACTTGTTCAACTGGTGGCTGGGCAGAGCACCATCCAGATCTATGGACATGAGCACAATCTCTGGGGCCTTACGCACATCAGATGTGGATACTGAGGTTAGGCTTCGCAATAAGGAACATCTAAATGACTGTCTGTCCTGAGCATATGTATCTGTGGTTAAAGGGATATACCATCATTAATCCAAATCTGGGCTGGATTAAGCTTCTAAAATGAAAAACAGATCTGCCAGCCACTTGAAGAGAGTTTGGGGCCTGTTTGAATCGAGTGCATCAGTGTGGAGAGAGGAGGTGAAGGCAGTGGAACAAAGTCACCACCGCTGTTGTCTCTGTAGCACTTCTCTGCGTACAGGGTGAAACAAGCTGACAACAGTCAAAATAGGTCACCGGGATGTGATGTCTTGTTCCCTTGGCTAGCAGGCCTCTGAAGGGGAGGATAACATCTATTTTTCTGAGACTAGCCCTTTCTTTGCTGTGCCAAGGGTACAGCCATTTCGTGTGTTGCTTCTTAACTTGTTTTCAAAGATGTTCTTGATATTATAGCGAGGAGCAGAAGTTTGGGGAGTGTGAGTACCAGTTTGCCAGACAAAAATCTCAGGTTTATGAGCCTGAGCTGACTCTCCCATTCACCTGGAGGTAATTCTGACCGACCTGGAAGTAATTTGGCCTTGCTCATCTGGTCATTGGAGAGCTGCTCACACCCTTGGAGTGAGAGGACATGCCCAAGAGATGTGGCAGCAGTGGCAGCATGGCAGGGCCCTCCAGAAAGTCATCACAAAGATAAAGGAGCAGAAAATGTGAGTGGAAGATGACAAAGGCCAAAAGTACTTTGGTGGGGATGATGAGAAAACCAAAGAGAGCCAGAGAAAGCTAAATCTATAGATGGTGTATTTGTTTAGAGAGAAAACACTAGGGCATTAAGACAAGCAATGAAATTTTTCACTGCCCTGAACAATTCAGAAGAATAGAAGTGACCAAATACTGGAGGTTCCTTGGCTGTTGAGGGTCCAGACAACTTGTAGACACAGATGTTCTGTTGCACCTATGAAAAGATAATTTCGTTAAACCCATATTCTAAATGCTGCTATTGTATCATGGTCATGCAGACTCCTTATGGAATCTCCTTTTGACATTATCCTTAAGCTGCTCTGTGCAGCAATGCCACATGCTGTGAAACCAGCTTCTTTCCTCTGCAGGAAGTAACTGAGCAGCTACAGCAGGTAAAATTTACCTAACTGAAAAACTGGGAAGCTTTACTGTTTCATTATGAGGAAGTGCTGTGGGATTGCCCTAGAAAGGTGTGGTAGAAGTGCAGAGGAAGATACACTGTTATTTTAAAACCTGACCATATGCTGGTTCCACTGCCTTTGAAGTCAGGGTCAAAACTCAGTTTTAGGGGAGATAGATAGATAGATTACTTGAATCTGCAAACAAGATGCAGCCTGGAGGCAGAAGAAGCTTACGGGGAACGGCTTCTGCTACTCGCCTGGAGCACAGAGCTGTTCAGACAGACTGGAGACCTGTCTGCTGCTCTCTCCCATTAAGGCTAAGAAATGAATGCTTTTAAAGTTGTTAAATGAATGGGCTGGATCTTACAGCCCTTACTCATCTGAGTACTGCCATTAACTAAGAAAATAATCACTTTATTAAGTGCCCTTAAATTGTTAAGAGTGGAGCCCTTAAATTGTTAAATTCTAATATTTGGCAGAAGTTTTTCTTCATTAGAAAAATAATATTGACGTAATTAAAAGTATGTGAACATTTCATCAGTTGGAGAATGTGAGTTACTTTGGAACRATATGTAAAACTAGAAGTAGCGTAAGGGGCATAAGTCCGTGTGTCATGTCTATAGGTTATTTTTGAACTTTATGAAAAACACACTTTAGCAGTTTATATCTTGACCATTCAACTGTATTCTGGGATTCTGAATTCAAAAACATTCTAACCATGAAAACACAACATTTAAAAATACACTCTCCACTTGGTTCTTTGCCCTGTTTCAGAGTCTCCCAAGTTTGTTTCGGACAAACTGAGAACTTTGTTGTGGAATGACTGTTTGAATTTGGGTTTCTTAAAATATATGTGGAGTCTTGTAGGTGCTGTGGGGTGTACACAGTGGTGTAGCTGTACTATTTTAAAATCATCTGGCTATTTCACTTCATGTAAGAGTATCTGTCATCTTAGTTATAAGGAATGAGAGGGGTTGATTAAAACAACTCATGAAGCCATTAAACAAAGAGATAAAATGTAGAACATGTGCTGTAGGGTCATTTTAATTATAATGTATGGGAGATCTGTGGAAACCATATGGCAGCTGCATTGTAGGTGATTTTTAAATGCCTTTTAGCAGTACTGAGGTACTACTACTCAGAGGTGAACTTTTCTTACATATAATGCTAGTAAGTCCTTTGGAAATGGTGTTCGGAACCTGCATTTTGTTGCTGCTACTGACTATAGTATGATTATTAGGCTCAAATGCAAAGATAGATATGGATGAAAGTAGATATTTATATGTGCTAATGGTCTAGATACTAGATACTAGACCACATAACATCACAGAAACATATAAAAAAACTTTAGTACAGAAGGGATCAAACATGTCAAGTGAACACTCATGAGAACTCAGAGAGACTGGGGAAAGAAAAGGTAGTGACAAGTTATTTCATTGTCTTGGTGATCTTACTAGGTCAGAAATACATGACTGAATATATTTCTGTATGCTAGAAGTATTTTTACTAGGTTATTTTGGAATATAATCTAGCTTTGAACAATAAATATCAGACAGCCACATGAATTCAGTAGAATCTGAGCATTTTGATTTATTCTTTTTAATCTATATAACTTTTTATTATATAGATCAGGGGTTAGCATAATTAATTCTATCCCTATTGGAAAAGTTATTAAATATCTCTGGTTTAAGAGTTCGAATCAGTCTCTAGTCACTACAAATCAGGATGTTGCTTACTGATGAGAGAAGACTACACATTTGTCCACTTTGAAGTACCTACAACTCCATCCGCCCCTTCCAGAGACAGGAAGTGTCCACTGGAGGACACTGGATCTAGTTCGGTTTGATGGCTCTTCTGTTTCCAGTTCAAGAAAGTTAACTTAAATATCTGCAATGCTATTTATGCAACTGAAATGTGATAATTTGGCTAACCTTTCATCATTGAGTAAAATGGACTTTCATTTCAGGAATATCACCATTTCATATCACCACCTCAAAATATCCCCTCATTACACTATAACAAAGATTTGTTCCCAAAACTGGTTGGAAAATGTCAGAAGACGAAATTTTAAAAATATGACCACTAACTGTGAATTGAACATTCTGGCTGTAACTGACACAACAGTTAAAGTCGCTCTGTGGCTTTTAAGCACTGCTAAGGCTGCCCATGAAAAATGACATTTGCTTTTGTTTGCAAACTATGTCTTTATTAGCTTATGAATTCTCAGGACATTATATGAATGCTGTAACTTTTATTTTCCAATTTGCATGAAACAGAGACGAAACATGCAGGACCAATTATAGAAAAAAAAAGGGGGGGAAATAATTCATTGAAAAGAGAATGAAGGAGTTGAAGGAGTTACTGCTTGTTGCTCTTGGCTGTAGCTTTTTGGCACATGATGGTTCTGGGGAGTGTTCCTTTCAGGATTTCAGAGGTTGTATGCTATTTTAAAGAGCCTATGAGGAGGTAGTTGGGATAGATATCCATCTCCATACTGGCTTGTGGCACACTTTACTGGATGGTCAGGGCAACTGTTATGCCAGTCTGGCTCCTTAACATCCTCAGTGAAAGAAAATGTACAGAGGCAACCCAGCTGTCACTAAGATGAGGAAACTTATTTCTGCTCAAGCAGTGCTTACACTTACACATATATGATTGCTTTTGCTATTAGAAAAGTACTTTTCTGTAGCAGGGAAATCAGCCGTTTGGCGGATCCAAGATCCCGCTCTTCAGTCAGTGCTCTCAAGGCAGTCCACCCTGAGGTGCACTTTGGAGGGTCTTTCACAGACTCATCCCAAACTATTTAAGAGTTAAAAGTTAGAGAGAGCAATAGGGGAAGAGCTCTCCCTGTGAGGAAAGCCTCAGGCAGGAGCCTCGCTGTTGAGTTAGCATCTGATTACTTCAAGTTCTTCTGGAAAGGAAAGGAAGCACTTTCCCATCGCTGTCATGGAGAGAGTATCTCTGGGTTTTAGCATCGTGCTAATATTCATCCTGTGACTCATATTTTCTCCAGGAGCAGTGGAACTGCACATTTTAGTCTCAAATTAGCTCTTTGCATATGTCTTACTGGCTTTCGTAGAAGTTACTGTTGTGCAAGGAAAGTGAACAGGGGTCATGCACTGACTTACAAACTACGAGAATACTAATTAAAACACATTTCCTTAAGCAGGAGAATTGAAGGTGATTGACCATGCAACTCTTCTTTTCTTCTCTACCCTCTAGTCTTCCGTGATGTCCGTCTGTTTTGCTCGTTTTCACCCAAACCTGGTTGTTGGGGGGACATACTCTGGCCAAATTGTCTTGTGGGATAATCGCAGTCACAGGCGGACTCCAGTTCAGCGAACTCCTTTATCTGCAGCTGCTCACACGGTAAGGATAAAAGTCACCTCATCTTTTCTTGGGAGGAAGTGGTCAGCAGGGAAGTGGAACTGTCTAGCTGTGCCTACAATGCCAGATGTCACACACATGCAAATTAAGTGTGGTCCTTGAGGGGRAAGAAGTAGAAACAGCTATTTTAAGTGTTTAACCATCACACTTTGTATGGTAACCTCAGGTCAGGAGGAGATCATCATTTTGAAGAGGACAGGAGCAGTTACAAAACCTGAGTGAGGCACCTATGTGCCACCTCAGTGGCACTGAGCTTCTTCCTTTCTATTGCCTGTATAAAGGAGCCAGGTCATGGTATAGGAACCGTGGTATACGGCACTCCTGTGGCAGGCAACTTGAATCACGTAGTGTTCTCGTGTTGTGCACTACATCAGAGTTTGGTTTTTAAGCAGATTAGGCACCTAGAGTGATCAAAATGGAATCCCTTTAAACACTGTTGCCCTTGAAGAGTGTGGGACAGTTTACTTCTGTTTTCTAATAAAGGAATAAGTAAATCACTGGCACGATCTTTCCTCTTCCAGACAGGGCCACGGGGCAGAGCTAGCACAGTGAGGGGGAGTTTGTTTCCAAAGAATCATGTGGGAGCGCATTTTGCCCCCGCCCCCCACACACAGACATTTACAGATATAGTGATGGTGGCACAGGACTGTGGTGATATCTGGGGATATGCAGGCAGAGCAGTAGCACAAAATGCCTGAGAAGGGAGGGAGTTCCTCACTGACAAAAAGATCATATCTGTGCTAGAAGACACTGAGACACTGTTACATTGCGAAGTACCCACATTGTGCAGGAAGAAGAGACAAGCCTGGATTACCAGCTATAGAGTCCTCAATCTGCTATAATGCTGACCTCCATCCAACCCATCTTTCACTAAAATGCTGAATATCCTTGAGCTCTCCTCTTMCAGAGTTTGGGCTCAGGCACCCTCTTCATGTGAGCAGACTGATTCTGTGGATGGTGAACATGTATGATCTTGGGACTGGGCTTGGGACCATCCTGACTTGTTCTTGGGGATGWACCCAAAAGTCTCACTTGRAGTAACTGGAAGGGGAAGTGGAAAAGAAAATGTAGGCTGAAAGGAGGAGGAAAACGTAATGATGTGATAGAAGAAMGCAGAAAATCGTAGAATATTTCCTGAAACTTAAGAAACTGAGCTACACAAAGCACTCTGAGAGATAAGAAAATAATCTTGTTCTAACAGAGAGAAGGATTAGACAAAGTAATAGGTCTTTTACACCTCCAGCTTTTACAATTCTGTGATTCTTATCTTTGGAATTTGCAGATCAAGGTTCAGCTTTTAGTTGGCTGTGACAGCATAATCCCCGGAGTTAAGATACAACGTCTAAAAGCCGTGTCACGTGAATTAATGCAAAAGATTCAGTCTGGGACCAGCATTATGATTCTATGMCTCTTATATTAAAAAATGGCAGGTGTGAACAGACACACTTAGYCGGCCAGGCAGTACAAAATATTGTTCCCTAAACTTCCACTCTTATGAATGTTGATGTAATAATCTAATGATCTGTGCCRTGGGTTGCAACTTCAACATTGCTTTTCATTTCCCTAATGTTTTTGCTCATTTTGTTGCCAGTATCTATCTGAGCTAATGTTGTTCAGCCTGCATGAAAGGAAACAGTCTCTTCTGGAAGTGCAATTTAGAGATGTAGCAGACCAGAAAACTAGTGGCAAGAAACTGACTATCACTGTAAATTGAACAACCGGGACCCAAAACCTAGTGGCAAAGATTAGTGGGAAGAAATTTGTTTATACTCCAAGAAATGTTTAAGACAAAACTGGACCTCCTGGAATTATATACTAAACTAGTTTTATTATTGCAGTAGAAAAATATGTGATGTTTTGCTTTTGACAAATATAAATAAATGACTTTTTGTTAGTTGTGGATATATACTTTATGTACTGGTTTAAGTGTTTACATACCCTAACATGAAGAAGCATGATTTTTTTAAGGAGTGATCACTTTTTTGCAATAAAAGAGTGTTTGCTTTCTGTTCACATACAGGAATCACATGAACTTTAAATGAAAGTGTTGGATGCAGAAAGCTGACTTGAACCCTAATTGTCAAGAAAAAAAAAGGATTAAATTAAGATTGTAGTGAGGCACTTGTTATTTTGTGTACTGCTAGATAAATAGTTTGAATAGTGATGTTTTTAATTTGAAACTATGCCGTATATGAAAAATTTTTTTTTTTCTTTTCCTTCTCTCATTGTAGTTATCTGAAACAGACTGTGTTGTTATCACTGATATAAACCTTCCTTAAGTTTAGTCTCRCTGATTGATGCTTGGATTCACCAGGAAAGGGAATTCTACTCACAGCTTACTCACTAATTTCCTTTCACACCCACCACACATCTGCATTTGGGACAACAGGAAATTTTAATTAAGGCAAAAGCCTTTTGCATGATGATTTCATTTCCAAAACAAATAAAAGCAAGCTGGCAGCAACCCTTTGAAAGGAAGGAGTCTGTTTAGACTTTCTGTTACATACAGTTGGTTGTCTTTTTCCTCCATTTGCCTTATGTCTTTTCATTTCTGCCGTGAGTTTTATTGTGCGTGAAATTAATGGCTGGCAACCCTGATTAAAGCCAGACCTGGCACAGGGAGATGCTGCTGGAATGACATAGCTCTCCCCCCACCCCTTCCCCTTAAATAGCCTAGCTACTCCAGCGCTTGCGTTTTAGCTTCCTCCTGTTCTCTCTATCCCAGTCAGTTTGGCCTACTGGAGGACAAACACCCATTAAAAATTAGGACTGTGTTTGTTTCACACATCACTATGAGTTAATCATTTTTAGCACTGCRGTAATTAGCTCACCACAAGGGAGCAAGTAAAGGTCCACCCTGGTACAAATACCATGAGCCACATCTGGGGGACAGATTTGGATCCAGTGTATGGTCTAATATCCATTTGATGATCCAGAGGATATCAGGTGCTAATCTTGACAGATAGAAATCAAGGTCAGAATACAGCTTGTGATTTAGTACTCTTTGGTGGGTGCAGGTGGCCTCCAATTGCGAGGTAACTTTTCAGCAGCAATTGCTACTCAGTCCTCCTTTGGCRTGTGCTCCCCTGCATTCAGGTCCTGCAGGTTTCATGCTTAGAGATGGGGGCATTTGCTGGACCCACTTAGGTATCTACCTAGAGAACTAACCTGCAGTCTGAAGATCTGCCTTTCACTATTGACTAATAGGTGAGCTGGGATCTTAAGGCAGTCTAAAATAAGTGGTAGGTCTGCCATTCWTTTTGGTAGGATCAAATGCTATGTTTCTAACCCTAAATGCGGTTGGCTTGGAAGCTGGATAGGGATCTCTTGTAAATTTGGTCCTAATTTTCTTTAAGGTATTAGGGATAAGCATTTTTTCTTCATAGAGATGTAGGTCTTCTATTCATTTGCAGAAGAGGCAGAGAATTACAGTTTTGCTTTGGCTACCTTCTATGCATCTTATCCTTCATTCAGAGAGATCACTTGTAATGGTCAAAGGAACTTAAATCTCATTGTTCAGTCTCCCTGATTTTTCTCCCTGAAGACTGCTGAACTTGAAGGAGCACCTAATCCCTCCTATGTCACCATCAGATGTCAGCTGACACTTTAGACTCAGAATATTGCCAGGTCCTTGAAAAATGAAGACACCAAGTTTCATTATTGTATGCTAAAAGGAATTCARCCTCCATGGACAAATGCCATCTACTATTGTGAACCTGATGTAACACTATGAGTAAATTTAGTCACTCCACATTTATACCAATCTAAAACAGTATATAGGCCAGTGATAGAGAAGGCTGCGGGGCTTGTTCATATKTTTCTATTGGAGTACATTTGCAAGTATTTGGCATGAAATCTAGATTTTGGCAAAGTTCAAGTTTTACACAGCTGTTTTCTTGAATAAAGTTTTCATTTTAATTCCATTTGGACAATTTGCTTCATTCTGCCAATTATTTTCAGTGTCAAAATCCATCAATAGAAGGATACATATCCCTGTGGGTGAAATCTCATCCATATAATTCAGCATTTTCACAGCATTACTCAGCTGAGTTGTTTTATGATGAGGAACATGAAACTCTGAAAACATTTCCACCTCTATAACATGCTTTTTAAATTTTAAATAAAAAAAAGCATATTTAATTCCTGTCTGGCAAAAGCTGAGTCCTGTAGTTTCCTGGCATTGTGTGACTACTTAATCATTCTTTAAAATAATGTATGAGGCACTAGGAACTAGTTTTTGAAGATGTGCGAATGGGTCTCTGATTTCCAGTGTTAATGTGTTTCCAGCATCCTGTGTACTGTGTCAACGTAGTTGGAACACAGAATGCGCACAATCTCATTACGGTCTCTACGGACGGCAAAATGTGCTCCTGGAGCCTGGATATGCTCTCAACTCCACAGGTGGGTTTGTTTTCACCTATAGAGGAAAAAACCACCTTAGTTAAAGTCGGATACCTGCTTAATGGAACATAGTTCCTAAAAGCCAAAACCTCACATCCTATACAAACTAAAACCAATGGATGCACTTGAAAGAGTACAGCTTGCTTCCAGCAGTSTCTGCTAAGAGCCAAAACCCATTTCCTTTACCACAAATCATGTAATTATTGTAATACGTTAATACATAGGTCAGTTTCAAGTGAAAATGAAATAATCCATTTTAAAGCGCAGTAATTACAGAAGTCGCCTGTGGTATAAATTGTACTTACTCTACAGCATTGTTTAACAAATATGGACTAGATTGCGCTGCTGCTTGAACACACCCTGGGCACTACGGGTTTCGAAGGCACAAAGGCAGAAAGCTTACTTTATTGCTTCCCTTTGGTAGCCAAAGGAACAAATGATGCAAATCAAAATTTTTAGAATTACTCTCCCCGCCCCGGAATGTTTTTTACTATTGTCTTTTCCCTCCTCTTCTGCTTTGTATTAGAAGTGAAAGGAAATCCAGGAAAAATGTCCAAACTACTACTGATTAGAGTAATGGAAAGCAAGCAAAGAATCTGATGCTGAAAGGGCTCTATGGAGAATGCCTTTTAAGTGTTATATTTTGGAGTAGTACTTTTTCTGTTCCAATGCATCACTCATTATTCATTCCTCATTTCTTACACTGAAACTATGTTTTATTATCATTTTCATTAAACATCATAGGATCTGATCTTGTTTCAATATGCTTAGTAGAAACTCCTCTTAATGAATCTATTAACCGTCCATTACCATGCATTAATGTGCAATTACTATTGAGTTATTTGTTTTTCAGTGTTGACATGAGAGGTGGGACTCTTCTCTCCTAACCTTTGGCATCTAATTTAGGTCTGTGTCAAGTCTAAGTTAGTCATCAAGAGTTCCCTTTATAGTTAATCTTTTGAGAGACTGGACACATCTCAAGGACAATTCATCCCATCCAAATGTGAAATACAATTTCAGATACCACAGAGTATAGAATTGTCAAATCATAGAGCAGAAGGGACCTCTGRAGATCATCCAGTCTAATCCCTATTCAGAGTGAGGCCAACTTCAAGCTTAGATCATGCTGCTCTTGCTCATTTGAGACAACAGCATGAGTCTGGTAGTTGTGTCATGGGACTATGGGAAATAAATACTCTTCTGGAATAGAAATAGAAGCATCTAAAATGTCCCAGATATATATGTTTAGGCACATGAATCCCTTCCCCAACTGCTCACCTAAATAGAGACTAGATAAATGCCACCTTTACACATTTGCTTACTGGAATACTATATTTTGAAGCAGATTTGTAAAGGTTTGTGAACATCTCAGTTCCAGGACTTCACCACTYAGATGGAATTTCCCAGCTCCAAAACTGGCTTTCAACAAGTGAAAGCATCACATAGGACACTGAAAAGTCAGTGCATGGCACTCTTGCAAAGAAAGGCATCGGATTTGAAGTCAGCTGTGCACCATAGCTTTGAATTGGGGGGAGCAGAGTGTTGCTGGTTTGTGTCAGTCTGAAACTTTCCAAAGACACAGATYCAGGAGCAGTCATGTATGGCAATGGCTTAGGCACCAGGAAGAGAGGGTCCACCACAATATCTGACTGTGCTTCCACAGAGACACTAAATGATGATCTCGTTCCAGGACATTTTCATAGAAATATATGGTCCATGGGCACTCTGCCAATGCATATTCCAGGCCTTCTATTGCCTTTTTAGTAGAACTAAATGTATTTCAAAGATAAGTATAAATCAAGCAACAGTATTTCCCTGTGGATTTGCAGCCTTCGACTCTCACAGGGCCTCACAGTTTATTTAGCTGCAGCAAAAAGCCCTTCTGAAAATCAGTGCTACAGGATTTGGCCCTAGAAGACTAGCAGCTTAGGTATTTTAAACATACAAAATATACCCACTTAAATAGCTAGAAAGGAAAATTGCTAAATCATTCATCCCCTTTGTGGATTCTTGGGTTTCACCATTTAAGCTGCACAATCAAAAAGTTTAGATATGGGAAAGATCTGCTCAAAGCATATGCATCGTGCAATGGTCACAAACTGTTCATGCTAGTCATACTTGCAATAGCAAAAATGGGCATACTGATTTGCTTTGAACTATAGCTACAAAATAAAAAAAGAAAATATGCTTGCTGGCTTGTAGCTTGACGGTGGACTTGAGAGAGAATGTTTATGGCTTCAGAAATACTCTGAAAAACTGCTTAGAAAGACAGCAGTGACACTATCCCAAGTCTCTAGAGGGACAATATGGCACTGTCTGATAAATGCCCCAGGTGCACATAATATTATGTGTGTTTCCTGGCAAACAACTGATTTCAAAAATGTTTGTAAATAGAAGGGTATTGTGTATTTTATTAGAGCCTTGGGCTGGCAAGTGTAGCCATTAAGGTATTATCTTTAGTTTCTGCACCATTAGTTTTTAAATTCTCACCTGTCATTTCTGCCTGATTTAAGATTATGCAGCACAGACCAGTGCATTTCAGCCACTCTGAAAGGTGTGATAGACAGTGGCAGGGGTGGCAGGAGCTGTGCATCCTAATTTTGTGTCTTCTTGCGATAGCAAGATCCAGAAACTGAAATCCTGTGATTGGGTCAAATGATTTATTCTTTCTCCCCCTCCTGCTACCCTGTATAATCATTTAGAAACAAATTAGTAAAAAAGAACACAGCAAAACAACCACAGAACAATAACTAAGACCTGTTTTGGTAGGAGAGCATGGAGCTGGTGTACAATAAGTCCAAACCAGTGGCGGTTACAGGAATGGCTTTCCCAACTGGAGATGTCAATAACTTTGTCGTTGGCAGTGAAGAGGGGACAGTCTACACAGCTTGTCGTCATGGAAGGTGATGTTCAGTATTTTGTTCTTAAATAACATTGTGTATCTGTGTTGGTGTGAAATAGCCAAGTGTGTGTGTGTGKGGGGGTTAATTTTTGCCTCTTGGACCAACAGTATCAGTGCTGTTCTGTTTCACATGATGASGATGGGAGTTGCCTAACTTTGGGCATTTGCATTATAGCCATTTATACTGGGCTAGTTGCCCTAGGCTCTCTGTGTAGTCAGTGGGGAGCAATAACTGCTTTTAGGGTTTGATTTCTCTGACCTTTTTCAAACGCCTGCTTGAAGATGACTGGCCCCTGAGAAATGCCTGTTTCTCACCAGAGATTATAAGGGAAGTCTAGACAGCTAGCTCAGATGCAGATGTCTATGTCTGGGCAGGCTGAACAAGACCTAGGAGACAATGTTGTAGGGTAATCAGACCTAAACCACTTGTAAGAGATGGTAATCCACTTTTTTTTTTTTTTTTTTTTTTTTTTTTTTTTACCATTCTCAGCTTCATCATCAGTCTCCACAGGCATATAGTAGAGAAAAGCAACTATAGGCATGTCTACTTGTGAGAAACAGAGCATGTGAGTCCAAATAAAAGGCCATCCTAATGCAGTTATATACTTTGGACTCAGGCTAGTATTTCCACCCAGTACTATGGGCTACTATGGCCCATAGCTAGCTACACTAGCAGACTAACTGGGCTGGGGTCCGTTCTCAGTGGGCAGTTTGGATATGCTCACTCCTTTTTGGAGGGCAAGAGAATTTTGTTGCACAGACAAAAACCACATCATACCATTTGGCCTCAAGGCCTGAGTCTGAGTTGCCGCCTGTTTAATTTGCTAATATAGACATAGTCACAGTGTGCCAAAAGGATGTGCTGGTTTGGGTTGACCCTCTATCAGGATTGCGCCCTGTGTTCTCTTACACAGTGTAGTCACATCCCTTCCTTGCTAAATTGTATGTCCAGACTGTAGTTTAATACTACAAAAAAAGGTCAAAATTCTGTCCTTGCCCCTCAAAACCTCTCCCTGATGGAGACAAGCCAGGGAAAAATGTACTAAGCCAGAGATAGTCTATCTGCAGAGACCAACAGCAAGGCCAGCAGTGAGGATGGAGCAAAGACTATCACTCTAAATTTTCCTGTGCGTGCGCCACACTTCTGGTGTGCTCCTGACTGTAATGTGCTGAGGTCTGACTGCAGCCCTGCACGACTGACTGGCTCTTCCTCTGCCCTTAAATGTGAATGCACCCTGTCTTTTTTTTTTTTTTTTTTTTTTTTTTTTTTTTTTTTTTTTTTTTTTTTTTCTATTTTGGCTATGCTACACCAGGCTGCTAGGATAATTTTTCTCAGGACATCTCTGTAACTCAGATCCAAGTTTTATCTCAGTGTTGTTCAGCTGGGGTCTGACTTTGCAATATTCTGCCCTCTGTCCTATATTTTTGCAGATACTGTGTCTGAGTAGTCTTGACAGACCATTAATGTAGGACTTGATAAAGTGACCTGGGAAAAGCTTAGTCTACTGGAGTATTTTCTAACATCATTTGGAATGATAGCCAAATTGCATTTTTTTTTCCAAATATAAAATATGTCTCTTAACAAGTAGAGTCTGAGTGCTGTGTTCCAGCACTGATCTTTTGCTTCTAAGGTGAGGAAGGTGCAAATCCACTCCAATAATTTAAACCAATTCTTTATTCCGCACACTGTAAACTCTTTCAGGATCCAGTTAGGAGCAAGGGGACTCTCCCCACAGGCCACTTCAAAGATCAGTTCCTCCTGTTCATTAAAATGAGCTGCAGCATGCTTGCATGCTCTGTTAGCTTCTGTTAGTAGTTTCATCCTCCAAGGTGCTCAAACGCCTTTTGTAAAAAACAAACTCTTCCACATTCCACTGGTAGGTTTAAATTTTGCCCCTACACTTCACTAGTTTTCTATATTCTCTGAATTCATATTTTATCATATTTCTTCTTTTTAATGAACACTTGCTCATTTAAACACAATAGACATTGCTATACTGGTTTAAGACACRTTCCTAATACTGTGCAAGTACAGTTTTATCTATATTTGTAAAATAATTTTTATTTAAGCCTGATTGATTGCTGATATCATTTCAATATTGTTTTTATTTAGGCATTATACTGATAGGCTGTGTAGTGACTGGTGGTTTGAATTGATCTTAGGCTGCTGGATAAATGAAACATGCCCAAGGGCTTTACTCACATCTGATCTTTCAAACRTGCCTGGCTTGCCCCTCACAAGAGGAAGATGGTGTCATATCCTCTTGTTCTCCTGTCTTTTTAGCAAGGCCTCTCCTTGAGGAATATACACCTTTCCCATTCCTGCCTTTCTCCCCAGAGTTTTTGGTATCATCCCATTTGGTTTTGAGAGGCTCCTGTGTTCTTCAGTGCAGCACAGTGGAAAGTCAGATGGTATTCTGGGAAAAGCTGTGTCAGAACATGAGAGATGTGCAAGATGTTGCTCCTCATGCACTGCAGCTCCACATACTGTGCTGACTGCGTGGCAAAAAGATGGGGATGAAAGAAGAGGTGTGTTTTGTACCAACAGCAGCAGGCCAAAATGCACAGAACGTGGCAGCAGAATTCAGGCCCTGGTCCAGTTGCTGCAGCAGGGCTCGAGAGGAGGACACATGACTAGGGCTGATAGGAAGTCTGCAGGAGGCCACCTTGCCATGCTCAGCAGGAGCTCTGGGTGAACACCATACTGTCAGTTTTGCTGTGCAGTGTGAGGGACCAGTTTCCTTCCATGCAGCTCCTTGCCTCTTTGGGTCCTCTGTCTTCACTGTGGCACAGAGCTGGCAGCCTTTTCACAGCTGTGGCTGTTTCAAAAGCATTTCTTTCCTTTGGTGATTTTTATGTAAACATGTAACTAAAACATGTAAACATGTAACTAAAAGGATAATTTCATCATTCCCTTTTCTGTATATAGTGTGGGGCAGCACTGGTAACTGATTTGGCGCTATTTGTTTATAGGAGGAACAAAACTCTGTGCACAATCTCTCTTACAGAGTTGTATTTTTCCTACCTCATGCTAATGAAATACACATCTTCTGTAATGACTGTATAATACCTGATCATGTGAATAGTTCCTTCACGTTTGGTAAAAAAGGTTTTGCTTTTTGGTGATTTGGCTGACTGCTGTGGAAACTTATTTTAGATTTAAGAGGAAAAGAAGTTGTTAATGACAAGTCATTGACATATTCACTTTTTAATTTTAATGACTATTCCTTGATAAGAACTTACTCAGATCTATAAGCTATAATACATAATTATTTTATAATTATTCATAAGTATTATTTCAAACCATAGAGGCATACATCGTTACAGTAATACATAACTTCAGGGGTAACAGAATGTCTCCACATGTTGGATCTTGAATATTAATTGTATGCAGCAAAAAAGCCTTTTCAGTCAAACACCTTAATGAAAGAAGGGAACATTACTGATTAAATGGAAGTTTAAAAGGAAACAGAAATCTAAGAGTAAAGAAAGATGTCTGGTGTTAAATCACAGTCTCTGAAAGCAATTCTCTCTTCTTCCTGCAGTAAAGCTGGCATTGGTGAAATTTTTGAAGGCCACCAAGGACCCGTTACAGGAATCAACTGTCACATGGCAGTGGGTCCAATTGACTTTTCCCATCTCTTTGTCACATCATCGTTTGACTGGACAGTCAAGTTGTGGACCACAAAGGTGAGAAATCTAAACTTGAATGGGATAGACACATCTTAGTATGTGTGAGCAACGGAAATGTGAGCAATAGAAATGAATATACAGTTCTGTGAAACTTGGAAAACACAACACCCAGTAGAACCACCTGACTATAAGATAATGACAGGGTGAATGAAAAATGTGGGACAGATTAAACAGTCTAGCCTGTTTCATTGTGCAGGCTGAGTAAAACAAGAGTGAGGGATAAAAAGAAAATTAGGTTAATATTCTAATTGTCTAAACAGTTATTTTTGTCATATACTAAAGTAGAGAGCTGCCTTTTAAATGCCAGGCTTTTGTCTTGATGGTGTCTGTGTTTGGTTCCCATCTTGAGCTGCACCCAACAGAGTTTCAATAGGGGGATGATGACCCCATCAGGAAATACCCCAGTGTGTTCCTCGGAGACACCAGGGTTTGGAGATGCTGGGACAGATGCACTTCAAATATAAATACAGAACTGTTCCCCAGGGGCTGTGTGACAGTCTTGTGCTGTAAACAGAAGCACAGTTACCTATATAATAACTTGAATCACCCTCTTCGATGGCTTCATAATGTGTTTGTTAGGGGCCTGATCCAATGCATGTGCTAACAAATAGACATCTTTTCCTGAACTTCAGTGACCACAGCTGTCAGTTTTGTCTTGAGTGTTACATTTTAGCAAACTTTTTAGGAAGCAATTTGCATGATTTACATAATTTGCATATAACTATATATATCAGCAATAGTCAGTGGAGCAAGACTTAACCAGTGCATAAATGGGACTGGACAGTAGTCGTAGGCAGGCTGGAATGAGCCTTAGACGGTAAATATTAGAAAGGGCTGCAGGGTAACCAAGTGATAGAGAACGTGGATTTTAGCTGGTTGGGGGTCTCTTGACTATTTGGTGTCCAAGATAAGGAAGCACTGATCAACAGTAATTGTTGCAAGGGAATATTGGATAGTGGAAGATGAAGCTGTATAAAAAGAAAAAGAAGTGGTGGGGACTGGGTGAAAGATGAAAAGTATGGAGTATGTACATTCCAAATAGAGACATTCAGAATCGTCCAGGGCAAGTATCAGGCCCTCAGCTTGGGGTTAAGTCTGTCCATAAGAATCTGATCGATCAGCAGCTTGAATGAAATTGTATTAAGGAATAATAAGGCCTGGTTTTTATGTTGAACTATTGGGATTTTAGACATTTACAGAAACATTATCACAAGCATATTTGGGGCAGAAAGACAGTGCAGTTAGCATTCCACACACTGTTAGCAATCAGTGATATGCCCATCAGCATGTTTGATTACTTGAAAAAAAAAGTGGATTAATTTAAAATATCAAGTATTACTGCAGGTTTGTGACAGTTTACTCTAAATTGTTTTATTCCTTTGATTTCTTACTTGTAAATTTAATCTCCTATCAGCATCCAAAGCCATATTGCTTTTCTGCTCCTACTGGTGTTGTCTACTTAATCCTGTGCACATTATCCTCTTTGGTCATGAAATTCAATTCCCTTCCGTTTCACAGATTCAGAGTCAATGTCCAATTGTAAAGTGAACCATAAAAGCTCTATGTTTATATTGCCTATTGATGTTGTGTAGCACCCTGGGGTGCTTACAAGAAAGGAATTTTCATAGCAGGCATTTGACTGATGGATTGAAAGCATTGTCTCCCTTAAAAACTCTGACTTGACATTTTATAATCTGTTCTTATGGTTAACACATTTTCCATCTAAAGGCAGTTCAACCAGGAGACTCAGCACAAGATTTTCACTTAACAGAAGAATAAAGGTTTTGTAGATAACACTAATAAAAGGTTCACATTTATCACCTATCATATTAGCCAATAATTAGATCCTTGGGTGCATAGGGAGCAGCCAGAATAAGTAGGAAAAGAAAAGTAATTTGTAAGGATAGTCACTTGATATCCAGGGCATTACCTGGGTCCAGATGAAATCAATAGGGCTTTCACCTTGAATTCATGCTATACCATGTGAGCAAGTCTTGGATGTAGAGCTGTCAAAGGAAAGTCCTGATGTGAAGTGTCAAGCTCTGCCCTTAATTAGGTATTGTCTGTATGATGCTTTGAAGAGGTAGAGTGCTAAGTGGAAATGCTAAGTGTTGTTAATTAATTAAGCACTAATCCTCATGAAGGAATAGCATGAGGTTAAATAATGAAATGTAAGTATTGTTATTATTACAGCAATTGCTGTGTGGAGTGGAAATTTGTAGGTACTATGTCAAGGGACAGAAGCTAACCTGAAATTGTTAAAGTGTAGCAGAACATAAGCTAGTTTCAGCCAAAGCTTAGAGGATGCTTGTTTGCTGCTGAGGGATTTGGTAAAGGTCTGGATAGAGAGCTGGATTTTGTAGCTCTTTCATCTCTCCCATGTCTCCTTTATTCCTTATCCTTCCATTGAGGGGAAATGCTAATGACTGATTTTGTTTTTCTCCTCGCGTCTATGCCTAACTGATGGTTAGATGGGCAACTGAGGAGAAGAGAGATTGGTGTAACAGTGCAATAACAGCATTGCTGTAGTTCCCTGTCCATTCTTATTTTCATCTTTGCCTAATGTTCTAGTAATGGTGATGGAGTGCTATAATCAGAGGGAGGTAAGGAGATTGGCAGACTGGTAAGGGGATCGATCACCTTGTAACTATTAGCAAGGACTAACTAAGCCAGAGATCACATGTGCCTTCAGTGACTAACTCTTGCTTTTGTGTCCTTGCTCATTTTTGCATTGCTAGTATGTGCATTAATGGTAACTGCTTCTTCTCAGTGTCTCTCCTTTTGCTTTTTTTTCTAATGCTCTTCACGTCTTGCTCTTCCCTTTTGGTATTCTGTGTTGTATGTCCAGTCTGCAGCCTGTTATGCTTATTGATAAAACCACATTTTAAACAGATAAATTGATATTTCTGGGCTATGTACCTTTGTGTACATTTCTGTACCTTCAGTTTCTTTTTCTCGTCTGTTAACTGATGATCTTGGTATGAGCCAGTCCTCCTGACTCTCTGAATAAATGATTTTACCTTGCACTTTCATAGCTTTGTATATGAAGATACCTGGTTACTGGCTCAGGTTTGTTCTAATATAATTTCAGTCAAATTAAGTGAGTCAGTGACAACCTCTTGTGTTTACAGATAGCATTGCCTGAAGTTAAAGACCCAAGTAGAGATACTGTCAAATACTATTCATGATAAAAGGACAGTAAACTTAGCAGAAACACTGTGGCAGCTTGGTGAATTCTCTCTCATAAAAATGTTTCTTAACACTAGTCAGAAATGCTGGAGTTAATTACTTGATTTAGAGAAGTCATAGGCAGGTGATTACAGTGGATTGTAGACTAGARACACTGAGGCTAGTGGTTGAAGGTATATAGCATTCCCCTGCCCTGTGGAAGATATTCCCATTCTAGTGAATGTCTAATTACTTGTGAAGACTCTAAGAGCTCTATGGGAGTATTCCATAAACCAGTGGTTTGGGCGTTAAACCACGCCGCACAGGACTGCCTGAGTAGGACCTGAACATGTGTCTCCCCTAAGGGGAGGAAGTGAGTGCTATAAAGGTCTTGCCATTTTGCTCAAAGCTCTATCTTGTGCCTATGAACTCATTTGGTTTCATTCACAGTAGGATCTTCCTAAAGTAAAGCTTTGATTTTAATATGCTGATGCTTCGTGWTGAAAACCAGTTTTGTCCACTTGAGGCTAGCCCTGCTTCTCCAGTTTGTAACAGGATGAGACTGGTCTCTGACAGTGGAATGGACCAGTAAAATGCAGAGATTTCAGAAAGAATCTGCTGGTGGCCTTAAAGTTAGTGTTCCTGGGTAAAATTGGGGGGGGATGGAAGTGTGTGGGTGAATAGAACTTACATGACCAGGTCCTTAATGCATAATTTTTGCTTAAAAACAAACAAAAATAATTTCTTGGCATTATTTCAGATTTTAGTCCCATACCTTGTCTTACATACACTATGTGTAAGTGAGAGCTGGATTCAGTAAAATTTACAAAGTAGTACTACTTTCAGTCTTGARCCTGTTCATTTTTGGTGTTACTTTCTATGCTTTCCTAAATCTTTTGGGCCATTTTCAGTCTCCTCACCTTAGCACAAGAGACACTTTAGGTATCTTCTACTGCATTTGAAGTTGGATGCTCTTAGATCCTTTATTATTTAAGGCTTCAATATTTTGGTTCCCTATGCAGCCCCTGGAAAGAAGCAGTACATACCAATATAGAAGCAGTACATATATAATGCATACATTAGATGACTCTTGGGTGTACTACTACAGTTTTCCTCCACAGCTATACAGGAGCCAGGGTCTGGCAGCTTTAGATAATCAGTTTGGGGAGCTTTGGGTGCCTTTTTCGCATTTTGAAAACCTCAGGTTATATCTAAACCAGCAGGTGGGGCACCACTTCTGAGCTGCTGGGTGTGTTCTGTTTTGATCATCTTTCARACTGCTACCAGGACAGAATTGACTAAGTGTTTCTTTACGCCATGCCATACACACATACAGCTACACCTTGGTTCTGCAGACAAAAAAGCTATCCATGTATCCACAAGCAGAAGAGACCTGGGGTGTGCTCTGGCCAGATGCTAAACCAAATAATAGGGGTATCAAGGCCTCTGGCTTTCTGCAGTTAATACTCCACTGAATCTGCATACAATCTACATCTGTCTCTAGTGTCATGGTGAGTGATCTGCATAGGACTTAAGAGTTTAGGGAGGCATAAGAAATAACATCAAGAGGAAAAAGAAAAGAAATAATGATCTGTGAGGGAGACCACAGTTTTAGTCTGTTTTGAGAGTAGGTGGACTGAATACAGACTGTTCTCCCTTTTTTCTTCTATAGAATCCTTTACTGCTCCCTTCCTACCACTGATTTTGGTGGGGCTGAAACTTCCAGCTCAGTGGACAATTTAACTCCTATTATTTTGGATTATTTTGGTCCCCCCCTCCACTGCTGGATTAAAATATAGGGCTTCTTCTTGAATCCACTCATAAGGCAATCCCCCTCCTTTGATCACACTCATTTCCAGTACAGACTTCTTTTTTTCTTTGATAAAAGTAATTAAAATGATTAATCTGATTAATCACTGCACAAATGCTAATTTTATCTGATTACAGAGAAAGACAAAGGGCGATAAAAGAGCATGCTGAATTTCATGGAAATGGTCTCTCTGCGGTGTGAGTTCAGAATTTTGAGTTTTGTCCAAAAACAAGGCAATGAATGAATTTGCTTCAGAACTCACTTTCTGTCAGAAGGCCAAGCTGACTTGGGGAAGAGGGTGGAGCTGCCTGTTCAGACAGGATTTTTTTAGTTTTGCCCTTTACCTCTGGAGCCAGAGGTCTGGCTCTCATCCAGTTGTACAAAAAAGATTATGGTATTTTCTAGGTAATTTTAAAGAGCAAAACCAAAGTGAGGTCAGGTGGCTTGAAATGAGCCCCAAGTTCTTCACATGAAATGTTTCTCATGATTTTGGTTTTCAGTGTAGCCATATTTGAAAAGTGATAGGAAAATATGCTTCAGCTGACCGGCATATTTAATTTACTCATGTGAACCATGTTTCTTCTTTATGAAACATTTTTGTGAAGAACTGCACACACAAAAAATAAAACAAGCACCTAAAATAGTGCAGCTGTTGTGAAAAACTCACTGGGTGAAACTCTATTTCAGAAAACCCTAACAAATCCAGTTGTAGCCACTGAAAGCTTTATTTGCATATGGAAAGCAAAATTTGATTTCAGGAGTTCATATAAGCTGTACAAAAAAAGTCGTGATCCCCTTTTCCCTCAAATCAAAATGCAAACCTCCCACTGACTGCTCTGTTGCAGAATTATGCTGAACGACCAGCCTCACATGTAAAACATTTCAGGAAAATTTTCAGTATATAAAACACAGGGTTTATACACTAATGGGAATCTTCTCCCACCTGCTTCATGCAGCAGTCTTCTCTGTGCTATGTGAGAGACTTTTGTTGTCAGTAAAAAAGAACTGTATTCAAAATCCTACAAGATTGAGTTCTCTTCAATAACAATTAGCCTCAAAATCATTGCTCGCTGACCCAAAAAAGCTCTGCAAGCATCCTGGTGATAGCAGCTACAAATACTAGTCTTGACTGTTCAGCAGACGGTGCTGTAGCATCAGGCTGTATTTGACATTCTGCAGTATTCCTCACACATCAGCCCGTACTTCCCAGCAACAGGAATGGTGAAACTGGAACAACAGAGTTGCTTGGAGGCCTGCTAATTCTGAGTTCACAAGGAACGCAGGGCCAGGTACCGTGTGATGAAGCAGTATTCTCCATGTTCAGATCAGAATCACGGGGAAGAGCCTGCCAGGCTCTGTAATTTGACCACCAAAGACACTGGAAGCAGGGCAAAGGGTGGAGAGGAAAGAGAAGGATATCAACTTCAGTGTTTCTAAACATTGGGGGAGTGAGCCACCTAATTTAACAGCAGTAGTAAAATCCTACCACAAGATTTTTGTTCTAGAGCTTTGTCCCTGGGGTCTGGAACACACACGGCATCGAGTTTTCTGTAAACAGAAAAATAAATATGCAATTCAAGCTAACTGCCTCTCTTTAACAACCTGAGGCCTGAAGATAGTCCCATCGCCTCAAGCAGAAACAGGCAGAGGCAAGGGAGCGCCGCTGCCTCTCCTGCCTGACAGGAGAGCCCTTCCATGGTGATTTGGCTTTCCCYGAAATATCCCCCTCGGTCTCCAGTCCACTTATGTGGGATATAAATGGGGAGCGACCAGTGAAGGGCCAATACCAAATCAGTTCTTCTTTGGTATTTCACACCTAAACTGGATTTGGTGATTCCTCCTTCTGCCAGTCTAGCAAAACAATACCTGACATACTTCTCAGCAAGTCCCTGAAGCCCTTCTCTGAAAAAAAATCCAGAAAAATATAAACACAAAGGCAGGAGTATGAGCTACATATAAATTGTAAGTCAGTAGCTAGTCTGGGACAATAAGACCTTCTGTAGTGTTTTGAGCTTCTTAAAGAAAAAAAGAGCTATCTTTAGAAGTAGGGAGAAACTACAGAAGAAAATGTTAGTATTTTCTAAGAAATCTRGTGACTGAAATGCATAGTTAGTAGCATAGGAAGAAGTGATGGCATGCTTAAAGCACGTTTTAAATAGAAGGTGGAAAACTTACTCAACATTTAGCAATAAAATCAGAAGTCTGAAGAAATATGGAGCAAATGTCAAATACCTATACGGGGTTCTCCACCATTGCCATCCACATAACAATCACTTTTGCATGAAATAAGTTGGGCAAATGCATCAGAATGTACTAACCTCAGGTAGTAGGAACCTATAGGCACAACTGTAGTAAGTGTGGAGTAGGAGGGGCTRGGAATAAAACTGGGTGATCTAAAACACAGAATCAAGCATAAACCAGTCTGGCTAGTAGGAACTGAGGAGAAAATGAGCTGGGGAACATTACATGGTGCCTCATGGTAACCCAGTCTGCATATTGGTCTCTKCATGCAATCTTTCCTAAGTCTGTTTCGTAGAGTTTCGAGGCCATGCATACCTCCTGATACATTGGAAAGTTCAGCTATGGCAAGCAGATGTCTTTCATTAATTCATCTACATTTAGAAATTAATGATCAACTAATACACATTTATATCAAACTCACTGAAAACAGTTCCTCAACTAATGTGCACTAGTAAAGAGGCATGCCATACCTCATGCTTTTTTTCTCTGTTAACTAAGTGGGAGGGCAGGGTAGAAGAAAGCTGAAAGACCAAAGTGAACAACGTAAGTCTAGCAGCACAGCCTGAACGTGTTACATCTCTGCAGAGGGCTTAAAACAGTAAGGAGGATTAACCAAATCAACAGTTTACCTGTCAGTATAATTTACAGGCTATCTCCACACACACTGAAATCTTTGCTGTCTGACTTTCYGATGTTCCTAAAAGTCAGGTGATGTCTGACTTCCCAAGTTCTTTTATTCTTTTTCTCCATGCCACAGTGTTAGACATTGAGATCGGTTCTCATTAAAACCGCCTGTGCCAATCATCAAACCTTTTTTCCTTTGCTTCCTTCTTGTAAGCTCACCCATGACGCTTTGACTTTGAAGGAAACCACAAAAATGTAATCATCATGCTATCTCCAGACTCGGTCTGCTCTCATACCCCCTTCCCTTTCAGTCCCACCCTTATCCCCCTCCTCCATCTATAATAATTCCCACATGTTTATGCAAAAATATTGGACTTTTTAAAATTATTGACAATTAAGAGAGGCAACAGTTTCAGCATCTCTGCAACAACAGTGATTTATAAATGTGAAAAACTTTCTGCCTTGACTGTCAGCAACCTTTAGGATGCCAAAAAAAACAATCAGTTTAGTAACCCCACAGTACTTAAATAAAACAGGGCCTTGAAGAGTATAGGGATCATTTCCACAYTGGTTTCTTCCTCCTGTCCCTACTGAATCTAAAAATAAAGCCTGTTCCCTTGTCTGAAAATGCCATTTAGAGTTGATTTAGGGACTTAATCACCTGATAGCGTGTCTAAGACTTTTTGTAAATGGATGCAGGCACCATCATCTTTGAAGTGTCAGAAAACAGGATTGTATTGGGAAACAATTTTGTGAGGCACTGAATTTCTGTCATTCCCACTGCCTTCTTTAGGAGCTCAGCATTTTGAAGAATTTTCCTCCATACATTGTAAACAAAGTAAGTGCAATGCATCTAACAGCGAATATTTACAGACTTGAGGAGCAATAGTCCAGTAAATGGTAATGTTTCCATTTATTTCAAGAGGGCCAGGCAACCAATCACACCCTGAAAAGTGAAGGTCAAAGCAGAGGGGGGCTTTATTGTTCGACAACCTGTTTAAACAGTACTGAACCATAATATTTAAAAATACGGATAGTATCCCACTAGCATAATGCACTAATCATTGTCCATAGACACTATAGGCTGTGGACCATATCTTAGGGTACTTACATGTACATAGGTCATAGCCCAGGGAAGTGCCCACTGAGTCCATGGGCTTGTCTGTGATTCAGGAGTGAATCTAATGGCCAGAAGGAGAGATTATTCATATAGCTCAATTTATTAGCCTGTGAAATCAGGTGGCTAAAGCCAAAGAGCATAAACATCCCCCTTTTGCTCTCCCACTGTCACCTTTGAAGGTCTGGCTAGGCCTGGAGAAGGTGGAGCAGACTGCAAGTTGTTAATTGTATAGTACTGGGGTGCATGAGATAGCAATGCCTTTTGGCATAATGCAGATGACCTTTGCTGAGCCATTGTGGATGTACCTGCAACTAGCACCTCTGATTTAYGGCATTCTAGTGCTAGCTCTGCCCAGACAATTTAACAGTTCCTGGGACAACTATGTCTTTTTAAAGTATACATAGCAGAGTAGGACAGAACTGAGTCTGTGGACTTATTCCCCCACTACAAGATATAATAACAAATAACCCCAAACAAGTGTTTTCACCCCAAACAGCTACTAACTGGCAGCATCAGAAAGGAAGAGATGAACCTGGATTCAACAGAGTAGTAAGCTGCCTCTCTCAAGATGGAGAGACTGAGCCTAGCAGTCTTGGTCTATAAACAGTGGAAGAGCCCAGATCCTAACCTAAGTGTTAGTCCCTCGAACTATGCCTTATTCTGATTTCTTTTGTATTCCTTTCTGACAGCTTTACATTTGTTTAAATATAGACAGCACAGACTGGCTTAACTGTATGCTATGTATGCAAGAAGTGATATCATTTTTTGATGTTATTTGTAGTTTGTTTGGTTTTTTAATGAATAAAGTCTATTTATACAAGCTGCCTCGTATAGAGGACAAATTCCCTGTTTTTTTTCCAAGGCCAGGCCCAACAGCAGCCACTCTGCTCAAGATCACTCTGAGATTATTCTTTCCAAGTGCTCAAGAATAAAAGTTTGAGCCTAAATAAACATATCAGCCAGTTTGGAAAGTTTCTATGCCAAAAACTAATGAATCTGTAATATTTGCTGCACACCTAAACAAAAAAGGTAGCTTAAATCAGTTTATAACTGCACTTCATTCATGGTTGTTGTTAATCACTGTAAGCCAGAACTGAAGATCTGTCCCATTGTCTTTAGAATGAAAGATGAGGGAGTGAAAACTAAAAAGGGGTGACAAAATGCTCTGTAAATAGAATATATGGTGTAACATCTGTGCTGTTGAATGCACAGTCTAGGGAAGTACCTTTAGGTGGAGCTGATACCCATAGAAATTGTGCCAATGTGTAAAGCCTTCTTTCAGAAAGAGGCAAAGCCAATAGCTTTTTCTATGGCTTTTAAGAAGTCAGATGCTAGYTAAAACCTGTGAATATGTATACATTCCTTTATATGGATAATTAGCCACTTTATGTGTGGCGCCTCCTGGATTAAAGAAAATTTTTCTATGCAAATAAGAAATGAAATAGACTGGTCAAATTTATATGTGGAAAAAATACCTCTTTTATATAAACATGTAATACTTAGATGAGTTTATTATTTCATTGGCAAGTGCTAATTCCTAGACAGCTCCCATGCATTTAAAATCTGTTGTTCACTCAGCATTCTGTTAAAGAATGCCTGTATACAAACACTGAGGATGAACAATRGATTTTGTAGGCACATGTTTAAATAAATGAGACAAAAACACGTGTCTTGGAACTGCTTCCCCCCCCCTTTTTTTCACTAAATACTCAAATTCTGATCCTACCGAAATCAATGGCAAAACTTCATTGACTTCAGTAGGGTMAGATTTTTAGCCCAAACTGTCTTTTTCAGTAATACATAGATTTGGCCCAAGTTTGTCTCACTATTGCTTTGAACTATTTCTTCTGTTCTTTTGAATAACAGAGTGGGTTGATATTTAAGAATGAAAGCTCATCAAGTTTAAATTTCAGTTGTTTTTGTAATAATAGCCATATGTTTGTCATAGATTGTGTAAGTCTGAATTTTTGGTAATTTAAAACTGCTTTAAAGTGACCTTTGCATGGTTCCACATTTTAACATTTTCTAGAAGTGGTTGGTATTGGTCCTTTTGCATAAATCCTTACATTAAAAGAATCTGCAGGCCTAGGCCCTTAACAGGCTTATAGTAAGCAGTTCCTGCAAACATTTATAAACACACTTAAACTTTCAAATCGAGTCTTCACATTGAAATCAACATTAACTGCTCTCAGTAGGTAAAGTCAGATCAAGATGAAATKTTAGCTTTTAAGAAAGAGCATTATCTTTTCTTTAATTATGGTAGACTGGTTGCTAAGCAAGATGAGATCTTTAAGTTGAGCCTGTATAGCTGTTCTTATGGTCTTTTTTATTTAAAGGGTGCAGTACATAAAGAAATTKTATGGGAAATAAWTTTTTTTCCTTGTAGCAGGATAGTGTTACTGGGGAAACTATGAAGGCTGTACAGCCCAGCCCTACTACCACTGCTTGGTAGTGCCACRTGATAGGTTTTCTTCCCATTTTCCCAACCACATTGCAGTGGTATCTCATCTTTTACTTGGGCTGCTTGGGTGGCATAAAGTTCTTGCTTCTCTGTAATGCTCCATACCCTCTTCACCTTCATTCGTGTCTCACTCCTTGCATGTCTAAAAGGCCACGTTATTCTGCTCATACAGATTTTCCCCTGACTTCATATCTGGCTTTGAGTCTTTTCACTGTTATGGTAGATGCAATACGCAGTGCATATCTGCAGTGCTTTTCACTGCACACCCCCAGCACCTCAAAGCGTTTTCACTTTGCAAACAGGGAAACTGAGGCACATTTGCTGAAGTTGTTTGCCTGAGATTGTAGAGCAAATCAACAGCAAGATTCAGACTGGAACTRCATCTCCTGACCTCTTCCTTCCAGTGTCTGTTCTTTAGTCATGAGCTGGAAAATAGCCTAACAGAACTGAAAGCGCATAAAAAGCGTCACACTCAAAATAAGATCAAAACAAGTTTTGGTATGTCAACAAAAAAGAAATGTTGATTGAAATGTGCTGTGGTTTGATTGATATCTTAATGGTCCCCTTACTTGTGTGGAACTTTTTTACTTCTCCTATGACATTTAATATTAAAGTGCTGTATGTGCAGCACATTTTCCATGTATGAGAAGGATATTGGCCACCTAACAGTTGGCCAGATTTCCTTTACCTTAAATATACTATTGTGTTCAAAGAACAGTTATTCAGCATTTGGATGGTTGATATATTTGAACCTAAATCAGATGGTTTTGGTGAAAATGTACAGTATGGTAGACAGGCATTGTGGATCTATATGCCCCCCTCTAAATTCTGTTTCCTGACTCAATGGCTGAAGAAATTCACTGTCACATTTCCTATGAAGTACCTCTGCCTCTTGAAAGGCTTAGTCTTCATTTGGCCCTCAATACTGCAAATGCTTTAGCACAGGCATGCAAGTAATTCCATTAACACATGTAAGTAACTCCAGTGGTACTGATCSTACACTAAGCAGATACATATGTGTTTGCAGAATCAGGTCTTGTTTAGGTAAGAAAATATTCTTGTAGGTTTTTTTTTCTTTTTGCAAAACTCCAGTTTTGGAAAGGAAATAAAAATGTTATATAAATTTCAGGCAATAAATTCAAGCTCCARTATCATTTTATTGTCAAATAAAACAAAATGTTTAATATTCTTAGGAAATACACAAAAATATTAGGCCAATTATGAAAACTTGGGACCTGATCCTGCAGCCATACAAAGTGTCTTCTATTAATTCAAGTATAATAAAAGTTGGCATATAGAATTCAATCCTGTTGTATTTGCAGGCAAAGGCATGCAATTAAACCTCTGAATATTTATAGTTTTGTACTACCTATAATAAATAGAAATATTTTAAAACTATTTACAGTACTGCAGTAAAAATATTTCATATGCACACTGACAAATAGTGCAGATATAGAGATACATGTGCATATATGCACTCTCCCATATGCAGAGGTGTAGTTTTTGCAGCCCAAACATCAAACGAAGCATTATGTAGTGCAGGAGGACAGAAAATAAAACTGGCAAGGACCTAGTTGTAAATAGAGATTAAGCTGATTGCTTTATTATTCAAAATAAGTAATATACAAAAGAAAAAGAATAATTACAGTCAGTCACGTCAGTTTTAGGAAAAATGATTTACAGCCACATAATATATTGTAGGCATTCCTAATACTAACATAAATTGTTTCCTTTGTAAAATGAAGAGGTGTATTCTAAAGTACCCTGAGATAGTGAGAGATCCTATTTTCGATTTTTTACAAAGATTTCCCGTGTGATACTTCATTTCTTACTGAAGCCGTCACAAAATACAGGATCCGGACTTTAGAGTTTTCTTCTCGCTTTCCTTTGATCTCTGCTGTGCCCTGCTTGTGCAGACGCTGAACCAAACGTTAGAGCTGTTGCAGACAGCTGATGGGGTGAGGAAGACAGTTAAAAAATCCCATTGTTTAGATTTCTGTCACAAGCCACGGGAATACTTAATTTCCTTTATCTCTGGAGTTCTCATTATCATTTAAATTTCATTTCCCATTAATTGATCAGGGATTAGTGCAGCCATTATGCAAAAATTAGACAAGCCAGATGCGATGAATAATTCATGGCGGACAATTACGTTTCATTTCTGGTGCGCTCTCGAACCCGCCGCCGAAGCCCGGGCCGTCGGAGACGGCAGCGTGCGCGCCACGCCGCGCGCGCGGCCACG
>NW_028186446.1:4446715-4481873 GCF_003343005.1 Rhea americana
CCTGCGGGGCCGGGGGAGGGGCGGCCTCCGCCAAGCCCGCCGGGCAGCGGCCCGGGACGGGCTCTCCCTCCCCTCAGTGTTATTTTAAGGTACGCTTCTAAAACCTCTCCCATTTCGTTTCTTTCTTTCTTTCTTTCTTTATTTCTTTCTTTCTTTTTTTTTTCTGTTTTTTCCTGGCACACCGCGCTTCAGCGAGGCACTTGAAACACCGCTTTTTTGATGCCTCCTCTCATTCAGGGTGTCACAACTTGACAGCCCTGCAACAACTGCACGGACCTGCCAAGCCTCACTCCTCTGGCATGCGGGATCCCGCGGCTGGGATGCACTTTGAAGGCAGCCTTTTTTTTTTCTTTTTTTTTTTCTTTTTCCTTTTTTTTTTTTTTTTGGCGAGGCTTCCTGTGCGCTTAGGACTGTTTGTTTGTTATTTTTTTCGTGTTTCAGTGAGAGATTTAATTTTCCTTCGTAATTATCCCCTACTCCAAATGTTCCTGAGATTCCGGAGCTTGCAAGCCCCGTAATAGTGCCTCCATCCTGATAGAAATCAAATGTTTCCATGTTCCCTTTTCACCTCATACCTTTCTGAATAACTAGCGATTCTGGTTTTTTTTATTATTATTATATATTTTTTTTAGGGAATCTTTTTCACGTGTTACTTGTTATTTTCTGCTCTTCTGCCTTTTTTTCTCTTCAAAATTTGCAGATGCCTGCTGTGACATTTAAAAGCACGAATGCAAAAGAAAAATAAAACAGATTTTTATCCTGTTGTGTTAACTGAATAGAAAGGACCATTGGGGATAAAATGTCACAGCTTTAAATTCCAGTGATGCAGAAAGGATTAATCATAGAGCTTTTTGCAAAGACTCAGAATAGAAAATACTGTTTTGGTTTTTTAAAAAGTTGCTTCCTAAATATGATGAGTGCCCCCTTTTTTGTTTCCTCCTATTATTTCAGAAAAAAAACACTSCAGATTTGTGTTGACATTATTTTTGCTGGATTTGAATTTCCTTTTGAAGATGATTTTGAGAAAAGCTGTCACGTTACCCAAAATCATATTTGACCAGCAATCAATATTCAGAATGAGAATTGAAATATTTTTCCATAATTGAAGTCTWACATATTTTTACTCAATTCTGTGTAAAATTAAGAACAAAAGTACAGCATAAAAACAGGGCCATGTATTARCTGACAGATTCTTTTTATTTTTGAGAAAGAAAAGATCCAGAGCACAAACGGCAATATTCCCCCCGCCCCCTGCCCCACACACCCTGTTTCCTACAGTGTTTTTTCTTTGAGATTAGTTTGTTCATTAATATGCCTTTCATGTAAACATGATATACATTTCAGCCAAAGTAAAATACAGGCACAGTTTGTGGTTTCCAGTGAATGGTGCTTGCCATAAATAAGTATGGACAGGTAAGAGGAACCAACACCACATACTGTATTGTCAAGTGGAGCAGTAAGGCCTTTTGAAGTCCTCTGAGCAGGAAGCAGTGCAGCCTTTTTAATTAGAACACATACAGCTGGAGGATATACAGGAGGAGTCTCCGCAGAATTTATTTTGGGAAGGGAGGGACATATCCTTCAGGTGTTCTCATTAATGCAGGCTTAAACACAGAGCATAAAACCCAGCATTTTAAGAAGGAAAAAAAAAAAAAAAAAATTCTCCCCTAAAAAAAAAAAAAAATTTAAGAAGAAAAAAAAAAAAAAAAAACTTTCTCCCCAAATACCAGGGCTGAAGCCTTGTTCTGCCTGAAGTCAACTGATGTTTTGCCATTTAGTTCAGTGAGACTATAGTTTCTTTCCAAAAAATCAGTATGGACCGCTTGATCCCATTCCCATCAATAAGAAGGCTGAATGTAGAAAACTGCTGATAYATTTTCAGTGTGTTTACATATAAATACATAGGAACATCAAAATTAATTTCAAGCTCAATCCTACATTTCTTTTGTATGTAAGGCCACCCTGGATTTCACAAATGATTTCCATTCTGAGAAGTCAGAATCAGCTGTCATGTAAGGATTGGATTGGGATTATCTCTGTGGTATTATGGCTTTGTATTTTCAATGAGAATTGAATTTGGATCTCTGGAGGAAGAAGTACTATTTGGTTTCCTTACTGAGCACTGATGAAACAAATTAGAAATCTCTAGAAATGATAAACTGGCAGAATCGGAATATATGTGTGGTTTTGTTATGCAAGAGAAGCAGTATTGGACACACAAGYGCCACTGAAAAGGAGAACTTTAAGCAATTCTTTTAAACATCGTGACTGAAAGTGATCATTGTTTGTTTTAACCTTCTATCTGATAGGTCATAATTAGTTTATAATTTTCAAGATTTCCATAACTGTTTATGCAACTGAAATCTGCTCTACTATTTACTAAGAAAAAGTCTTTGTGAGCACTTAATCTTTGTAATAAAAAATCTTGAAACAGCTATGCATCTTATTAGTTTTTAGATGTCAGATGTATGATGTCAAAGTATTTATGGAGACTGTAGAAAATGACAGGTATATTAATGTTTTAACTGCTAGCTATTCATAAAAATCTCAGTGTAAGAACTATGTATGATTGTTCTTAATGAGACTTGGTTTTGTTTAATTTGAGAAATAAACCACATTATTATTTAGTATTATTTTGTAAGCTGATAATACCTGAGTTTAGTTACAGTAAGTTACCTTCAGATTTTTGAACTGTAACACRGTTGCCGCTAGTGTTATTCCACATATTTATTAAAAACATTTTGCCCATGTTCTAGGTGCTTTCCGATCAAAATAACTAAAATCATTTGACCGCACCACAAATTTAGTAACTCTTAATTGTTTAAAATGACAGGAGTGTTAGTGTGCTGCATTTTGATTTGTGGATACTAGAAATGATTTTTGTAATAGCAATGCAAAAGATCACGATTTATATTTGTTAAATGAATATAAAAAAACAAGCAAAAAACTTGCTCCACTTCTTCAGTCTTTTGCAAACTGAATTAGTATTTCTATGGCTGAGTGCGTGAAAATTGCATATAGCTTCAGGATAGCAATTGCTGATTTCTTACCTGTGTATCTGTAAAATTTCTTTTTGGATCAATGTTAGAAAAGGTCTCTGGGTTATTGATGAGTCTTATTATCTATAAATAGTATTACACTGATTTATACATTTATATATATMTGCTGTATTACGTTGCTTTCAAGTAAACTTCTCTTCTGTATGTCATACCTTTGCTTTGAAAGTCTGAAGATACTATCTATTCCTAGAAATAGATAAAAGCTATATTTACAAGCAGGTTTTGACACTATCTAAGCACGAAAAGTAAAGAAGTATATTCTTATTGTTCAGTATGTTCTCAGTATGTTGTTCTCAATCTGTTACCTGTAAACTCTCATTTCAGAATGGTTAAAAATCTGACAAGCACCAACTTTACAGATTTATAAAGTATTTTAAATATAGTTTTAAAAACATAATGCTACTGTATCTCCATTATAAAATAAACTTAGATCTTTGAAATCTAAAATAGGTATGTGTAATTTAACCTATCAGTATTCAAAGCAGGGAAATCTATTTTAGGATAATAGGATTTGACTGTATTTCTCTCCGTACCACTGGAGGAARGGTTTTTATTTAGATTTTTAAAAGACTGTTTCATGATTACTTTTTGTTTTGTTAGACAGCTTTGTGGAGTAGTAATAGGATTTTAAAAAACCATTGGATTTTTAAAAATAGGTTGTGTTTTGTATCTGCAGCCTGCATGCTGTTTGTTTTTATGTGGAATACTGAAAGAGTGCTGTATTAACAACAACAAAAACAATTTCAGTAGTGTATATTTTAGCCTTCTGAAAGATCTACTAAAAAATCAGTGTCTTAAATGTACACTGTGTAGTTCATTTGAAACAAGTATCTTTGATCTACATTTTGCTGAGAAACGTAGCTTGTTAGTGGATTAGTACTCTAAAAATGTAGCATTTAGTTGCTGTTTGACAAAACCATTTCCAAGTGTTAATTAATTTTGGCTGGAATTAAAATAGTTTTTTTGTTTGGGTGGTTTTTTTTTTTTTAGAAATGAGTGGTCACAGGAGTGAAACTTGCCTCTTTTTTAATGTGATTTTGTCATGGGTCAATGACCCAGTGTCAGATTTGAGCCACTGACTCAAACACACTAAGCAGTAATGTGGTTGGGATGAGGAGTTACAGTGGATGCCAGCTTTTAATGGTAATGCTGCCTTGGACAGAACCTAGGCCTGAAACAATGGAGAGATGAGTTCAGTGCCTTATGTGCCTCTGAATAACTTTTTAAAGGGGGAAGACGGTCTCCACTTTCCGATTGCTAACCAGCATTATTTCTAAATCATTCCACAAACAAAATCTTTTTTCATTTCCCGTGTGGCATTGGGGGATTGGGGACAGCCACTGTGCAGCTGTTTACAGAGACGCTGAGTTAGCTTGCCAAGCCCATTGTGCTAGGATGTTCCAGTTTGGTTTTACAGCCTTTAGTCAGAGTCAGTGACAAAAAGAAATGGGGAGTTTCCAGATGGAGAGGTGYAAGGCAGCAGTCCTGCCTTTGAATCATTGCTCTGCTGTTAGAGAGGCTGTGCGCGCTGTGGCCAGAGCTGGAGTCTCCAGAAATCTGCAAAGGTTTTGCTTCCTGCTGTTACCAATCCTGTGTGACATGCTGAAGGGGTTAGAGCAGAGAAGAGGGAGATTGGTGTGGAAGTATGAAAACATTGTCTTAAGGTTATTTTTCTTGTGGATCTTTGCACTCCAATATAAAWCTGCAGCCTAAAAGCTGAGATGAAGTTAGTTGAACATTGTTTTTGTTAACCTTGTTGGTTTCTCAATTTACCAACTGATCTTGATATCATCTTTAAGCTTCCTTCTTCCTGCTTCTGCACAGTGTGTCCCCCCAACAAGGGCAGGAGTAGCTGTCACTCCTGCAGATGTAGCCCAGACTCTGGTTCCTATTCAGATGCCTCTTCCTGCTTGGACTGATCTTCGATTACATGTCCAGTCATAGATCCAGGGACATTCCGTTGTCCCCATCCCTCCAGGTGACTAAGACTTGTTCCTGCAGATTAGTCTGATGAAGGAGCTGCTTTTGCAACTGCCATCCTGTGCCATTTGCTCTGACCTAGACGCACAAAAGCTAAAAACCTTTGTTCAGAGATCTGCCAAACTGCAGACTCCTTACTTGGGCAAGTTCTCCTACTAAAGGTGGCTAGGTGGAACATTAGCAGACTTACAGGTTACCTGTCATGTGTCTTATGAGGTGACCTAAATCAACTGTATGATCTACCTATATGGGACAAACACCCACACAAATTCTTCCTCCTCCAGCATCTCTGCGATGGCTTAATTCCAGTAGAGATTACAAATACATCTCCAAAGATAATGTACATTGCTGTATTCATCCTACATGCTAACCAGAATCTTCCATGTGTTCTAGTGGATCATCTGTGGATTTGTTGGTTGACTGTGGGAGGATTAAATAGCATCTAGCTATATTTAACCCATRAGGTGGTTCCTGGGAATATGAGACAAATGTAAAAGAGAATTGTGAGAATATAGGAGTTTCTAAACATGAATTCAGTTGATCTTATTTCTGTTGCATCCTCACTCTTAAGTAATTCTCAGGGCTCTTCTTAAGTAATACCTGAGCTTTGACCTCTATATCTAGCCACAAATTTGAATATAAATTCAAATGATATGTCAACATGAATATTAGGACTTTTCTGTGATCAGTCAGGTTATTTGGGTCCAAGTAATGGGTAAGAATCCAGGGTAAGACTGAAATGACTCTCGGACAGTTAACTCTTGGTCATAAATCAGTGTCTTTGAGAAAGATGATGTGGTTTTGCATGTCTCTGAAGTTAAGGAAAATTGGTTTGTCTACTGCCCTTTACTGTGGTAAAGTCTTCGTTACCCATTCCAAGCAGTATCTTAGTCTTCCTTCTTTTTAGCGCGTGTGATTTAAGAAACAATGAACCTTTCTTTTTCTTTCCACCYAAGGAGAGTTGTAGGTTACTCTAAGCAATGCCAGGGGACTTATAACTCATCCAGCTAAACAGAACGTTCTAAACTGTTCTAAACTGACCCGTAGAGGCACAAGTAGCATGATTTTATTGTCATTTCTATTGCTATTGTTTCAACAGGTTCCCACAGCCAGTGTGACAATTGAAGGAGCTTCTGCCCTCAACCGTGTCCGCTGGGCACAGGCTGGGAAGGAAGTAGCAGTTGGTGATTCAGAAGGCCGCATATGGATCTATGATGTTGGAGAGGTATGTCTTTTTCTTTTCTTTTTTTTTTTTTTAAGACTCGACTCCTGGAGGATACCACCTCCGAGTTTGAGAAAAGATGAAAAGATCATACATCACTACATACGAGTAGGACACATCCAGCAGAGAAGGAGCCAGATGACTTTCAGTGGAATCTGCATTGATTTTGGGTTGCCAACAGTGTGGTAGTTGTAAAAGTACCTTGCAAAAGAGTTAACTAGTGAAAGTCTAATGAGGGAAGTCTGTTTTGAGTGTCTTCAATGTTTCTTAACATTTTTTAATTCATTTAAGAAGTGGTTCCTTGAGTACAGTTGGAAGAAGTTACAAAGGAACATTAAGAGGACCATGCAGTTGCAAAAAGATGCATTGTTCTGAAGTTGATCTTGTAGGATTCACCTTTTATATTTTAATCTTTCTGACTTTATGACTATTATAATGTTGCAGATTTTCTCAGCATGGCATGTGAAGAACAAATCTGTTCTTTTAATACCACTGTCTGAATATGTGCAAGGGTGCTAAGAGGAGAAAAAGAGAGGTGTCACTCTGAAGGACCGTAGATGCATGAGCGATAAAGAGAATATGTAGGCACTGAGAAAATAGCAGGATGTGTATTCTGTGTATAAGGCTGCTCCCAATTCACCCTACTATATTCTATAAAAACCATCTAAACTGCAGTATGTTCAGCACTGATGGAATCTGTCTCTTTGTTGATGAATACAGTGTAAAGTGTTCTGTCGGCATTACAATTCCTTGGAACAGTCAAGGATGAATCTATGAGCAATCAGCTTTTATGTAGAGAATTTGTTTTCCATCATTATCTGTGATAGGAAACTGAGATATCCATCTCTACACAGTAGGGAAACATTATAGAATACATACAGAATTATCTGTAACTCTCATAAAGTGATTTTATGGCCCATAGCAAAATTGCTTGTGCATGACTCATATTTTTGGATTGCATTCACTTGTGCTGGAGTTACCTTTCTTCACAAATGTTTGCTGAAACTTCTTGCTGTATTGTTAACATAATTTCTAAATTGTGTAAGGTTATTATATTCAGATTTCCATTACAGCACTGGCAGGTCAGGCTGTTTTTATTTATTTTTTATTTTTTCATGATTGTTCTGAAATGGTGGGTTTTCTGTCTTCAAAATGGTATGACAGGCTATGGAAATGCCTCTGATGACAACACAGTCTGATCTTGTCTGGGAGTCTAGACAGGCTGTAGAAACGTCTCTTTTTGCATATCATACACCAAACCATTCACAGGATTGTTTATCCCTGCAAGCTCACCCAAGAGAAAATAGATTTAGTGTTCTCTGCAGAGGTAACGTATAAGTTTTTGGCCTTTTCACTGCATAATCAGAATTCAACTTGCAAAATGAGTCACAGTGATACACTCGGATCAAAAAGAAAGTCAGGCTTCTATTGCTTGAAAAGAASAGAGCCATTCAAAAGTAGTTATTTGTGTGAGTCCAGATCAGTGTTATATAACGTGTTCTGCTTCACGGATGTTACATACTTGGTCTGCGCAGAGCCCCAGTGTCTCCAGCTCAGCTCCATACATACTTAGGCAAATAGATAAATGTGCATCCATACAGCTGCTGACATGTCATGGGCCATTGACACTTGCAAAATAAAGAATTTACAAATTTGTTGCCTAATTCATTTGCAGTTCTTTTTGCAGTTACTGCTCATTTTGGCAGTATCGGTCTCTGCAGTAATTCCTGTGTAAAATTTAGGAGAGGTGGTCTGGACTGCTGCTTTAGATATTACCAGGATTGCTGTGGTGTTAGGAGTATTTTCTGGTTTAAAAAAGAAGGATGCTCAGCTCTTCTGCAGCACAGCTCTTGTCATTACAAAGCACTCCCTTAAGGGAGAAGCAGAAATACTTTGCAGTTCTAATGCTTGCAGCTAAGGGCTTGTACAGTGAATAGTAGCTTCTTTGCTCACTAACTCTCTGTGTCAGTTCATAAAGAGCCCTCTGATGAGTTACATGAGTTAAATAGCTGTCCCCAGGCATGATGCACAGTGGATCCACAGCATGTACATGCATTTCTGGAAGTGTCTGGCAGAAATATAGCAGCCTTTGAGGCTCCCTCTTCCCTTAAATACRTAGACACTGATTAGTGAGACCCTTGGCTAATAATGAGATCCTCCTTAGACTCTCCTTTTCATGTGGGTTTGATTCTGGGATATGGCTAGGCTGGGCTCAGGGTTCAGTTTAAAAGGAGCAACTCTACTCCCACTGTCAGCTGATCAATCCCTAGTCATGTACTTTGCTATCTTTTCTTTATGCCCCCTTCTTCATGTCCCCCCTCCCCCATAACTAGTGCTTATCTGACCTCACATTGTGGTGGAAGAAGTTAAAGCAGTGGAGCAGTATTGACCCTTTTTTCTTTTTCTTTCCCTAGAGGTTTTTTCCTCTATGAACTAACTGACTCTGCGACAGCAGATGGGCACCAGTGGCAGTACAAGGGAGTGATGTGACCATGTGGCTGGGGGCAGGGACCTGAATTGCACAGTGCTTGGCTCTCACATTTGACTCAACCATATCATAAAACCTCATGATCAGCCATGATAGTTGATCTTTCAGCTCTAGAACGRTCCTCCTCTTGCACTGACTTCTGAAAAGGTGTCATCACCAGAAGAGCTGGTGTGCCATTAGATTTCAGTCTCTTTAAAACTCACCCCTGACTGATGGATTACCTAATATCATCCATTTATTTGAAGAAGTCTCTCTCTGATTTGGGATGGGTGGGTGTGATTACTTCCATCAGAGAATCAGCAGGCTTTTACAAAGATCTAAATACATTCACTGAAAACATTAATACTTCCTACTGTACCCTTTTTTAAACCTCTCTTTTCTCATGACTGTTCCAAACATCTCACTAAATTAGCTGTAAAGTTCAAATAAGTTGGTTTTATCATGAAAAGAGCTGGATATATGTGTTGGTGCAGTGTAATACAGCACAGTGTCTTTGAAGGTCACATTGGTGTATAAGCAGATCTTCTTACCTGTTTGAATAAGCAGAATGGATTCAATGAATTTTGGTCAGAGCAGCAAATATACTAARATATCAAATCATTAAGGAAGATATCAAATCATGTAAGTGATAGGAATTCTTATTATATTCATCACTGTTTTAAAGATCTCTTCTAGAGAGAKAGTAGTAAATTTATTGCTGCAATCAACCAACCCATGGTTATGGTGTAAAGAAAAAATATATGGCTTAAGTGAAAACCTAAGGCTTAAGGCCTAACCTCGCATCTTTTGCAAAGGCAGGAAGTTTAAGATCAGGGCAACTTTTCTTGTATAAGAATTCAGGATTTGGTCCTTTTCATYCTGACATGTCATCCAGTCATGGTCTTTATGACAAACAGCAGAAATATGAAGAATATGACAAAGTCCGTGACCAGGGAGTTAAAAGTAATGGTGATATTTTCAGTTAGGCTATATAATGTTATCTCCTTAGACTGTGTACTTTTAGTTGTTTGATTTCAGCATCGTGTCTGAAAATAACTGAACACATTTATTTTCACAGTGAGGGGTCTATTTTCTCCTCAATGCTTGTGCTGTGTGCCCATTAGCATTAATGGGAGTTATACACACTTCCAGGGGAGAAGAGACTTAAATAGTCCATATAGATGTGCTCTTGTAGATCAGTAACCACTGGTTTAAAGAATGTGAATTTAAGAAGAAAACAAATCTGGTTGTTTCAGTGTGATGTCATCTTAAACCTAAATCACTTACTCAGAGAATTTAACCAGTCATAACTATGCTTTGCTCTCTGTGAGATCTAAATATACACACCTTTTATGTTYTAAAAGTTGAGATATTACTATTGTGGTGGTATGTAAAATATATCATTTTAGCTTCTGTGGTCTTATGGCTTGTTTACTGGGCAGCAAGTTTTCTATATGGTAAAAGTTGATTTTAACAGAGCATGGACCACTGACTATAGATTTATTCACATGTCCAGATGATTGATAGTTAGACCTAACTACATGTCTCTTTTGTAGATATATTTTATAAAAAGCTTGCTCCCATTGTGCATGCTTCAGTGATGTTACACAGTTGCCGCTCTCATAAATATTCTCTAACAACCACATTTGTTGCTTACCTGGCTCATTTAGAATGCTGTTTGTGCCTTCAGTTGTGAAAGAAGCAGCTTCTCTTCCACCTTCCATTATTTCTTTTTTCCATTAATCTCTTCTAGGGCATAATTTGTTTGCAGTTTGAATAAATAGATAGAAACTGTAAATCAATGATTTATTATTTGATTGTAGTAAAATAAAAAGTGAAAATAAGTTTTCAGCACAGGATTGCAGAATAGTGTTTGAAATTGTAATCACAGGGAGTTTGTTGCTGTATATTGTTTGTTTTGTTAAGCTAGTAACCAGACAAACTGTTGCATCTGTTTGGCAGTGTTTCAGATAGTTGATTCTAGTCATGCTTTTAAAGGATGACCTGCATGCCAGGTGAAACCGGAGAAAAGTAAGAAAAGGTATTTCTCTAGAGCATCCAGGAGAGCTGGCTGTGCCCCCTAGGCTTTGTCAAAGAATGCAGTTCCATGGAAAATCTTTGCATAGTTATCATCCATTTCCTCTCTTCCTTGCAATGAAATCAGCATCATAGTTACATTTACATAACTTGTTAGGTGTAAAAGTTAATGTCTGCTTAAGCCCCTTTACAGCTGCTGCACTGGGCTGTTTGCAGTGTACATTGAAAAGGACATTGAGATTGACTCACATTTAAAGTGTAGTTGTTGCATGAAAATGGCAAAAGTCTTAATTGCAGCACTTCAAAGTGAAATGAAAAGCATTGATTCTCATGGGTAAAATGACATCCTCGAGGACAGCAATCATGAATGAACCAACTTACTCTTTGATTGGTGTTGTAGGAGAACAACATGGGATAAAAATATAAGATGTGTTACTAGTCTTGTCTGACTGCTAAATTTACAAAAGGGGTAAAAGCCCAAGAGAGTCTTGCCTACACGTTTGCTCCATGACATGTGTTAGTCCTGTGCCACATTTTGAAGTACATGATCAGTGATGGAAGAGTTGGCAACTGCCTCGAATATGTGGATAAAGTGATACAATAGGGATTGGCTATAAAATAGTCGGTGGCTATAAAATAATTCCCGTTGATTTCGGAAGCCTTTAGCTGCTGCTCTGACATTCTTAAGGTTTGAGGCAGAGAAAAATGCATATTCATGACCGACTCTCACATTTCAGCATGACTATTAAGTCACTTATTTTTCTGGGTTCAGTGGGGAAGGTTTGGTATTTTGTACATCTATGCTGAAATCCCTGTGTTTCACTACGATTTTGTATGGAAAACATAGCCAGTGTCTGTTTTATGCACTGACTGTGTTTAAAAACTGCTGTAGTCCAGAAGAGAGTAATACAAAGCTAGGTTTTGTGTTGTGTAGTTATCTGAGTAGATTTTCTTGTAGATTTTCTTCTACCATCATAAAGCACTTGTATAATAKGTATTGTTTTAGGAAAAGGGATGCTTTTTCCACAAAAGTTTAAGTGATACTTGCCATAAAGTATTTTTTTTTAAATCTGAGATGAGCTGTGAGAATTCTTGGAAGACAGGTGAATAGCTCACACATATTGTGAAAGTAAATTTGAGCAATAATAGGGATTTATACTTGCACCAAGTTTTATTCAAAAGTGTACAAAGATCAGGTAAGATACAGTGGTTTAAACAATCCAGGCATTAAAGCATAATTAAATAGATTGTGAGGCAGAGTCTGAGTTTCACCGTTGGTATTTTTGCTGTGGAGTTTTGAATGTTGGCCTCAGAGGATTTTAAAAGCTTATTTTAACAAAGCAGGATCTCTAACTAATTGCTGGAAAATGTAAAGAASTAGGAGTTTGATTTGTTTTTCCTCTGTCCCCAGTTTTATAATGTTCAATCTTGAGAAACTTTTTAAAAACAGAAGCTCTTGGATGACCAAACAGAGTAAGAATGACCACATACTAGGTACTCTGATTTTTACTTAAATAATAACTGAAATCCTGAACAGAACAAACTCTTCATCCCTCATCATTTAAATTTTGACTGATATAGCCACTATTCACAAAGGGATTTTTGAAGTAGGTTAAATAAGAACTCCCTAATGAAAAAAATGCACTAGTTTGAAATCAGTCAATTTAATTACTGTGTTTTATGAAGGCCATTACCCGTTGCTGATTACTAGGGTGATAAAATCTTTAAGCTTTGGTAGCCTCCATAGGGGGTGAGCCGATCTAAGTAGAGCAAAGTCCAGTCATTATCACCCTAAATGCTTRTGTTTCTCATTACAATATTCATTACTTTAGGTCACTGTGAATGCTTTGAGGTCTTTATGTAAGCGCAGCTTTATGCTCCTACCAAAAAACAATGTTGTTACATTGGTAGGTTAAAACGAAACATTTAAATGCTTCTGCAGTTTAAAACAAGGCTGGGCTGTATTCATAGTATAAATAACGTACAATTATGCCTGTGAGAACATATATACACCCCTATCCATGACTGTACTATGTATGTCAGTACAGTTGTAGTGCTAGTCTGATAAGAAATGGAAAAGGGTGTGAGTTATCTTGTTCTTTCAGTGTGTTTTGGTACTTAAATAACCTTCGTCACAGCAGATTGGAGAGCCTTACAGAACAAAGGCTGCTATTCCTCGTGACAGTGCATTGTTAGGGAAGTATTTTTCAAGTAGGAAAACCAAACTATGACTGAACTGAAATGACTTTTCCAAGACCTGTTGTTGAGGGTTGAAACTATGTATCTGCCGTGTCAGCCCAGGCCTTGTCTGCTACCTTGCAGTTTCCATTCCTTGCAGGTTTTGCGCTTCATGCTGTGCCACTGGCACCCTGCCCTACTAAGTCACCTTCATTATGATCTCCTACTTTACAAAGCAGCTTTAGAAAACTGACAATATTTAAAAGATGACTTCAAAATTGTTCCCCCTCTCCGACTTAAAAATACAAATATTTTTAAAGAATATTTGAAGCATATTCATCTGGGAAACAAGACTAGCTTATRGAAAGCAACTAAAGAACTTGGTGTGGATGCTGATCCTGAGAGGAATAATTTTGATTCATATATTTATAGACATAGGAGTACTCAGGGCCAGAGAGAGAGAGCTAATGAGGTTGAAGACGGGGCTGTCCCAGAAACACGTGGTTTCAAGCTGACTGTGTATTGGCTTAAGTCAAATATTAGAAGAATATTTTTAACTATCAAAAGACTGAAGTTCCAGAACAGGTAGGGACAGTGGGGAAAAAACAGCCTCTCTGCAGTCAAGCTGRAGCTTATGAACAGGGTTGTGTAATGTGCTTGTGTGTGGTATAACAGTAGATGGAACTTCGTTGACCGTGAGGTCACTTTCCCGTTTGATGCCCTGATGTACGTTCATTCTTAATAAAGATAGATTTTTTTCTGTTTGATAATAAATGAGTATGAAGTTCCACTTTCATTTTACTACTGGAAGATGACTTGTGAAAACTAAAGGTGGAAGTACCACATTCTGAAGTTAAATGGACATTAGTGAAAGCAGACAGAAAAGAGAGTTAAATAGTCATCCTAAAGGTTCCCTTGACTCTTCATCCTTACCTTTCAGTTACTTATAATAAAATGTGTCAGTAGTTCTCCAGAGATAATCTCTTACTAGCTCCCCAGAGACTTCCACAGGGTAAAAAGACATGAGTTTCCAGTATGATACAAATATCTTGTATAAGAATTCCTCAGGTCCTCATCATACAAAATAAAAAAGCTTAAGAAAACCAACCAAAGRACCCCCAAAATCTGATTCCAGTCCTTTTTATTCGTTTGCACAGTACTTTTAAAGCTGACGTATGTTTCCTTTTCCCTTGTAAAGGCCCAGATTCTCCCCCTGCAGAGAGGATCAGAGGGAATAAGCCACATGTGACAGGAGTTAATCATGTAGCTTAATGCACTATTAGAAGGCGCTCAGATAACGAAGTGATGAGAGCAACAGAAGAGAAACTGTAAGAGATCATTCTCTTTCTGCCCAGTAAAGCCTGCAGGAGGGGGAGAAGCGATACCAGCATGTAAGAGTCTTCCTATAGATACTCTCCTGTATTTTCCTGCTGAAAGAGGAAACAGTACGGAGGAGAGAGAGAAAGAACAAAAGGCAGCCTGCTGATCTGATGTACTGGTCCATCAATTGGATGCTTGATGCATTTGTAGTAGCAGTGGCTTCACTAGTAGGTCCTCGGTTTCTGCTTCTCCTGAAAGCCCTCAAAGAGGCTCAGTGGAAAAGGTCATCTAGATTCAGGCTTTTCATTGTAGTTGTACATGAGGTAGTGGAGRCTGAGTGAATGCTTCAGCTGGCCTTCTCTGTTCTGACCCACCAACCTCAAAAACTGGTGGGGAAGGGGGCTGAAGTAAATGTATGCTGATAGTTTCATGGAATATATATTTTAAATAATTAATTAGTTGGTAGGAGAATAAAATGTCTTCTCTGAAAGATTTTTTCCCCTTTTTTTCTCCTGATATAAAAAGAAGTGCAACTGGAAAATGCTTATAGCCTTAAGCAATGAAGAGTATGAAAGGGGAGAAATACCAAACGCAAAATTCAGTTTTAACTCAGTTTGTGTGCAGCAATTTGCAGATTTCATTGAAATTCATATACTATCATTGTGGTGTTAAACAATTCTGAGAAAAGAGCTATTTTGTATAATTAACAATCGTATGATGCTTCTGTGGTTTCAACCTGTCACATTCAATAGCAGTTTTCATTTTGAGAATCCTTAATTATGTTTTTAATTTTTTTATGGTTTGAAAAACAGTATAACATGAAAAACTATTTAATTCATGACTTATAAAATAGCATTTCGATCTAGAATATCAGATAAGGAAAACTCTGGCCCATAATACATCCTCCTATTCAGCAGCTAAAATTCCATATTCARTGTTTAATTTAAATGTGAAATGTATCCTTGAGTGCCTACTATGTGATGTGATGGAAAAGTGATTGAAAAGTGTGTGTCTGAAAGGCAGAAGCCCCAGCTATTTTGTGGATAAGCTTTCACAAATAATGGAATGTGTCGAGAATCTCAGGGATGGCAGTGATACTTGTGCAAATCAAGAACACTGAACAGTCCGTTCCCTCATTTTGGTTAGAGTGACCATTTGCCAACACGGCGCCAGAAGGCAGTGGCAGAAAGTCCTTTACAATTCCTGCTCCTGTAGATTTCCTGGAGTGAGTCATGGAACAGCCGTGGCCTATTTGGTTTAGAAAGGAAGCAAGCTAAGCAAAGACACAGTGATTTATTTCCTCCCTGAGGCAGTAGTCCTTTATTCAGCTGAASTTTTAGGGAGACATTTTTACCAGTCCATTACCCCATAGGGCTGAAGCTCTGGTATTTCAAGTAAAAATGTTGAGGCAACTCTCCCAGGTAAAAGTAGCTGACAATAAAAACTCAAAGGATTTGAATAAAGAATAGATGGAAGGCTCCTTTCATTTACCTTCTAGTTTTGTTCAATTTGGCATTTTTAGGCTTTCTACTGCAATGGAGGCATAATTTGGTAGAGAAAGAATTCTTATGTAATCACTTAAAGCATTAAATGCTTTGCATTCATGCAAAAAATTACAGGTTTTCAATGACTTTGAGAAATGGTCATCAAAGCAGGACTGAAATCCTTATAGGAGCTGAATGGCATGCRGTGTGCCTCACTGTTTTTCTTAACTTTACCTGTAAATTGATGATTCTGCAGGAGTGATGGATATGGATAGAAACTGTGAGACCTTTGCTGCTTAGGACACCACCTCTTTTGAAGCTTCTCTGAAGCATGGCAGGCATATGATAATGCTCCACTGCTCCTGTAGCTAATGACTAGACAAAAAGTTTAATTATATTGTCTTCGTTCCGAGGGACCTGGACAGCCGTATAGGCACTGCCATTGAAAGRATCCCATGAGGAGGTCCATAGAAGAGAATCACTACGACATGAGTGGTGCAAGCAGTCTGGTGTTAGGTGRATTAGCCTACAGTCTGTGTTCTCCATCTTGAGCAAAGCAGAGCTCTCTCGGCCTAGACTGTTAGTTTCCGCAGTTGGTAAAAGAGCTGTCATTTGGTGCTGTCAGCCRCACACCTTTTCTGCAGAAACTGAAGCCAACAATGGAAATTCTTACAGCTTGATGTTCATATTTTAAAAGTAAGAGATGATCTAAGGAACCTGGAGTAGTCTAAATTTCAAGTTTCAGTCATCTCTGTCAAGAATCTTGTGATTACTCAATATTTTATTCTCCATAGTGGAATATCATGCAGCTGTTTTATGCAYTAACTCTTTCATAGCTTGGACATCATTCTTTTTAGTTTAGGAAAGTCTGTGCCAGCTCTGATACTATAGGTGGATCTGTAGCATTGTCTGTAATTAAAGATGCTTTCCACTTCCTTGTTTTCTTTTCCATATGCTCTATCAAGTTTTTGTCCTTTGAGATGAAATTTTCCATAAATAATGTTTACATCCAGTGCAGGTTTAGTTTTTTCGTTTCTTTCTTTTAGAAAGATTAAAGACTGTATCATAAAGCAAAATGATAACACAGTCAAATTAAAGGAGTTAACTTCAACTCTGCCATTTCCTGACTTTGGAGTGTTAGAATCTCTAGTCTTAATGTTCTGCTAGTGTGCATTTGTGTGTGATGCACGTATAATTTACAGACTACATTTCAGACTGCTCTCCTGTTAGCTTGGTACCAAGAGGACTGCTATGGACAAAGAGGTTTAATTCAAGAAAGAATCAGTAGGTGTTCAAACATGTGAATTCATATGGAGGCCCTTTATACAGGATATCTGTGCACATTACAGACAAATTATTAAAACACCACCATTGTTGGTTTTGTATTCAAAACATAGCTTACATCAAATACTTAACAATTTACTAGCTACTGTTCCCCTTATGAGGAAAAAGTCAAAGTTTCCTGAAAAATGTATTCTATTTCTGTTTGAAATTAAGCTTTTTTGTCATATAAGCTAATATTTTGTCTTCTTTTTACTATGGCAGCACTAGTTAAATCAGACCCTGCTGGTGAGTAGCAAAGAAATAAATCACAACAGACATTAATCTAGATGAAGACTAAGTAATTAACTTTGTAGAAGGGTAGTGTATACTGTGTCTGTGACACTAGACTGACTGCTGTGCATAGAATAAATGCAGTATTTAGGCTGCCTATGGTATTCCACCCCTTCAATTAAGTAAACAAATATATATAGAGCTACTCTGGAGTGTATCCTTTGTGGTCTAAACACTGTGTCTTATTAAAATCATCTGCATGGAGTATGTGGGGTTTGAGTTCCTGCCAGTGGTTTCATCCATTGTTAACAGTGATGCTGGGCTCTCCCAAGAGTTAAATACAGTGCGACTGCAGTTATGTGAAAAGGGTGCTCTTGGTTACTTTGGTGGCCATTTCATTGCATATTACCTCCCACTTTGTTTCCATCCATGTGTGTGGCATAGGGTGTTGCCTGGAAAAATATAGGCTTTTTCAGGAAAAAAAAATCCATATAGGTTGAGGAGAATATCAAARGCATTTTGTAATTGATTCTGTGAGGCAGGATCAGGGCCAGAATAGGTGCATGCCTGCCTACTGTATGTGTGTGTATCAAGATACTTAATATTTATATATGCATATCCATTTTCACCCCCARTCATCCCTAAACAAGGATAAAACATCTGTTGAACTCCTGAGGATAGGATCAGTTGTTTAAAAGAGAACTGTATATTTTTTTAACTTGTAAGCATTATAGTCCTTATCCTGCAAGTGCTCTCTCTTACCCAGAGAACTAGGCCCATTGCTTGTTCTACGTTTTAGAGAAGATCATGCTGAAATAGTTATATTTTATCGTCATAAAAATATTTTTCCAAACAATGTCATAAATGCATTCAGATGATAATCCATTGCACAAGTATTTGCAGCAGGTTTCTTTTCAACACAACACTTAGTTTAGAGGGTGATATGGACAGTACAGGTTGACAAAAATTCTACTCAGAGAAAACTGCTAAGATAATATTCTCCTGAAGCTACATTTATTTAATGACACTATTAAATTGAAGGAATATAAAGATGGTGATAAACCACTCAGAAAAAGAACTTACTAGGAAGTCTGAGAGTTTAGTCATTAAAGCTAGTTTACCATACTTGCTGTTTTTCACAAACTCAAATCAATCTAAATATTTTCTCATTTAATTACCTAGTTTATCAAAGAATGTTTACCTGCTTTTCTCAAAAATTATAATAGCAGRAAGGTATTCTAAAAATGAGAGATGAGTTTTCATGTAGTTTTTTCTTTCCCTTGTTGAATATGAGACTTTTTTGCAAAGGCAGAATTATGGAAATAGAAGTAAATAGATTGTCTAAAATAAGGCAAGACTTCATGCTTCTTCTCCACTGCCCCAATAGCAACAAACCCAAATGCAGTTAATAAGAGATGCATATTAATCCAATTTTCTCATCTCAGGAACATGATAAGTAGCTATAGAGTCCCTCTAAGTAACTGAGAGTTTCTGTAGACAAGAAAATAAAGCACAGAGTACCTCTATAAAGTGTGTTTGAGTGGTTCGCAGATTTTTGAATCAGGAACCACTATCACCCTTGAAGTGGATCTGGGACCACCATGCAGGCTCGTCTGTAAACTGTTAATTGAAAACACTATATGGCAAAACAGTTCCCTGGACCAGCTGCAGACCACATACTTTGGCCTAGCAGATGGTTCCAAATTGTGGTGTAACGGATCATTTTCAGATTCTCCTTTTACACCTGTATTCACAGGACGTTGACGTTTGAAGTGATTAGATGGTTCTGGCTGGAAAAAATCACTGCTTAAGAGCTTGCATCAGCCAGAGACGATGTTAGGAAAGTTTATCCAACACCTATTTCTGGTCTAAGGCATCTGAGCACAAATTGTAATTATTAATCTGGTGATTGGGTTTCTAAAATACTTTCACCAGTAATCAGTGCTGCAGTTTATTAACCGGTATCGCAGTGACACACAAATTTACCCAGCCAGTACAGTCATTAAAAGTAAAAGCAATGGTTTGCATACAGACCACCAAGCTCTCTTGAGAATACGGGAAACTGGCTCCTCCGAAGCGGAGGCTGCTGGCATGGAAAGTACTGCTGCGCCTTTCCCCCTTCTCAGCAGGGCCCCAGCCCTCGGAGGGGAGCTGAGCTGGGCAGGGGCATGGCGAGACTGAGGCAGAGGAGTTGTCAACTCCCATCCTGGAGGTCGAGAAGCTCCAGGGAGGAAAAAGAACCAGGAATAAATGAAACATCCTCAATAGTAGTTGATAGTAGAGTAGTTAATTTGATGGAGGATGGGGGTATTTTTCAGATAAACTAGCTATTCTGAGATTTGGACAACTTGAGCTGAAACAATTTTGGTCACAAAAAAAAAGATCGATGGGAGAAGAATATGCTGATGAACTTGAAATATGTCTTGTTTCAGCCTTCTGGCTAGATTACTTTAAAAGGCATTTTCAAAACTCTTTTTGTTGTCTCAAAAGAAAGAGCATTGTTATTTTTAAAATAGGCCTAAATTAAAAGAACAAATGTTACCAGAAGGGGTTAAATGATCTGAAAATGAGAAGAAATCTATGCCGATTTGTGCCTTCAGACACAGTTTTTCTATTGTTTTTTTGCTCGCTTGGCCAATCCATCACTAGCTGGCACATATGACAGTGATGACAGTTGGCTGTAATTCTGAGCATATCCTTTTCCTGAGTTCTGTATTACAAGTTTAAGAGCAGAAATATTCAGTGAAATTTATAATAGTTCAGTTTCTGTGAAAACATAGAAAATTGAGTTCGCTTGTGTACGATCTTGGGCAGCCTTCTGGTACGTAGATGGGAAGCTTTACAAAATGAGGAACTCTGCCTTGATAAGCCGATGAAGGAGGCTCTTCCTGGTGAAACCCAGCATTTGCCCTGCTGTCTGTGACTGACTGGCAGAGTGAGCCACCGAGAGAGCTCTGATGCTGTCTTACCACAACGCATGATGTTCATCTCCTTGGTCAGAATTAGGGTTACGGGGAATGCTACGAACATATGTTTGTGCTTCAAGACCAGAAAACTAACAGATAATTGACATGCTTGCTAGAACGATCACCCAGGAAACCCAGAGAAGAACCTCAGTTTCAAAACATCCAAAGACTTTGTGGTGGTACCTCGAGATACAATTTTTCTCATGTGGCTGGAACTGCTGAGTGGGCAGGAGCTGGCCACCTTTACCAGAAGGGAAGGAGGAGAACAAGAGGGTAGGGAGATCTAAGATCCTAATTTCTAACGCRTATGTTTTTGCATCCTGTCATCTCACTTTCTAGGCACTTTGCGTTCCCTCTGTGCAGTTGATAATTGCCTTCCCTCAGTGTGTTTAAGTGTGGTGGGCGAGGGGAACCATAAGCTGGGGATGAATCACATAGGTATAATGTTATTCACCTCTAATGGCATAAACTGGTAACTGTAACAGACATCCCAAAGCACGGGCAGAAATCCAGTTAGTGTTACTGCCGGAATTCAGCCCCTTGGCTTGCTGAAGTTAACAGCTCTCTGGTGTGCTACAAACTGTGGCTGCTGCACATCAGTGCTGGWGCCTCAGCTYGGGGCTGAACTGAGCTTGCTTGGCACAGGAGGCTGCCAGCAGCTCCCTGAGCTGCTACCCAGGAGGCTCCCGCCTCCAGCCGCCCCTCTGCTCAGGAGCCCACACGCTGCCCCCGTCAGCCAGGAGGAGCATTCGAGGCTCACCTCTTCTTCCCTGAAATCTGCTTATCTAAAATGACAGTGATGGAGCTGGTGGAAAACTTAGTTCTCAGAGTTTGTATTACATCATTCAGTTTTTGCATATCAGCAAGAAACAGTTTGTGAACTATTTAAAATGATAAAACCTTAAATGTGCATAGTATTGAGTAAGTTACAAGTCTTTAAATTTCCTTGTTGGTCATGTTACAAGTATTTTTGCAAGGATATATTTAGGGAAGTGATTTGGGGGAGAGAGACTGTAAAAAAGTGATAGTGATGTGAACAAACTTTGACTTGAGAAATGAGAGAAAGACACCAGTTGCCCTGAATTAAATATCTTCACCCAAATAAAAATATAATTACCATTTTAACCTCTTAAAAACATGTTATCTGTCCTAAATTCTGTCTCCTGTAACCAGCTGAGCACATGTGCAACTTCAGAAGAGAAGCAGGTTTATTTGGATGTGTWAACTCGTAGCCATGCTTGCCAGGCTGCAGGCCTGCAGCTTAAACTGTTTTTGATATTTTTAAGCCAGGCAGAAGGTAAAGCTACCCATCATACAGCAACTTAACATACAAAAGATGGCAAAATCTACCATGTTGCTTTGATAATACTATTTTTCCTCATTAGAATTACTGTCTGTTGCAATCTAAATATAACCTGATGGTATTTAGATTAAAGCAGAGTGAGTAATTCAGTCAATTAATGAGATGCAGGTAGTGCTTGTGTTCCATAGTGCTGGGATCAGAGGAGAACATTTAATAACATTTATGTTCTTGTCCTGCTCCATACCTTAGTGTCAGTTTGTTCCAATAACCTTATGACCCAAATGTATTAAATGTATTAAGTTCCTATCTTTCAGTGAACATTTCTACTCTGTGTAATGATCGTGACTGTGGGAACTCTACGGATGTTGCTTTGTAGTACTTGAAGTGGATAGAAAAATGGCAAAAATGGCAAACGAGTGAGGGACCTCTAGCTAGCCCTGATGCCCTGCCCATTTGCCCCTGTCCTGGTATTTGCAGTGTGAGCTCAGAAAAGATGAAATGAAGATCCACAGATAGACACAGGCCTGCAACGTTTACGTGGGTGAGTATCACCAGGTGGGGGAATTTCAATGGAAGGGGAGCATTCTGACACCAAAAAATACATACATACATACATACATACATATACATATATATATGTGTAAATGTGAGTGTGAGCTTGTGGATGTTTTTGTTTTTATTTGTGGGCTTTTGCTTTGTAACTGTTTTGGTTGAATGTTAGACCCTTCACAAAATAAACATCAACTTTGCCCTTGACTTCACTTTGGTCAGGACTTCTCTCCTCGTCCCTGAGGAATTTACATTAGAGGGGCTTGCTCTAACAGCCTGTTAGCAGGATTGGCCTCCCATTGCAAATAATGTGCAATAAATGAGATTACGTGAGGTAAAATAAGACAAAGTTTAAAATAACTAGATTGCATGTGGACAATGAAATCTCTGTGCTAAATGTGTTCATTTCAATCATTAATTGTTTTGTGTATTCAGTCATTAAAAAGGCTCAGGTCCTGCAAACACTGTCAGTTAAGTGTAATGCATACTTCCATTTGCAGGGAATATTTTCAAGCTTGAGATCTAAAATTGTTCTAACAGCCTGCCTTTTGTATTTATTTGTCTGTGGTTGTGCTGGGGAGAAAAGGAAATTAAATTATCTCAATGTAATAAATGTATTTCATTTTCTTCCTTTAGAATGACATATTGTCTCCTTGAGCCATTTAACACAATGTAATGCCATTCAGGACTTTCACAGACAAGGAGAAGTGTGGCTTTATTAAATTCATAAGTCCTTTGCCTTGGATATTGTTCCACTTCCGTGACTTTTCTTCTGTGAYTTTACTTCTGTGATTTTACTACTAATCATACATATCACAAGAAATAAACATTCAGGACAGCAGCAACAATAACAATGAATTTGCTACTCAGATGTTTTTGACTGTATCTGTGACAGAAGGATCTTTGCACGGTCCCTTAACTTACTTCATAGTAGCTTGGGTAGGTGTGTGATTGGGACCAAAGCTGCGCTGTGGATACCCATGCGTTGGCACAGACCTGCGTTTTGGTTTTACAATTCCTTCTGCTTACAGATTTTTTCAAAGAACAGAGATTTCTTTCAAATAAAGAGCATAACAGGTCCACCACTCTTTGTGCACATGCATGAGAGAGAAAGAGAGCTGTCTCATATGATTTACTCCTTTATCTTTCTATTCCTGAGAAAAATCAAGGAGAAAAATGCAAAAAGTGGAAGATGGAGAAGGGAAAACCTAGAGACAACAGAGTCCAGGCACACATACTGAGGGCTGAGATAGTGTTCACACAGATTGTATTTCTCTGTCTGTAACCTCAGTAAGTACTGAGCCAGATTTCATTACTTGCTTTTTGCCTGCTGAAATATCAAACTTACTGTAAACCAGCTTTTCCTGATGTAACTGAATTATTGGTGTATACAGTATATATGGGAAACTTTTAAAAACATACTGTATTTTCCCCCAAAATATTGGGTGTAGAGTCAAAGCCAGACATGAAATAGCTGAGAAAACTCACTGACCCTGKTAAGATATAGAGGAGATATTTAGGTTCGGTATTGCAAATACCTATCTGCATGATGAGCATTAAACTTGCAGCAGTGTACATGGAGCGTTTTACTGCATAGTTAACATTAGGCCTATATGCGACTTCTTGCCCAAGTGGGGCTTGCTAGTTCCTGAAATACACACTTTTCTCGATCTCCAATTATATAGGTGGCTCTTGGGGGGTGATGAGAGGGATTTCATTGCACTCCAGAGCGGTGTATCATCCTGCTTCTTGTCCTCCTGTACTCTGCTGGTTCCAAATTAACATAATCAGCATACCACTTGCAGGACATTTTTGGTATTGTTTTAAAAGAAGTGAGCCAATATAGGCTGTATATTAGGTACCACAAACCGGATTAGCCATGGTCATACTCATTTTRTAGTCTAAAGGTATTCCTTTTTCTAATATGCACAGCAGTTTATTGTATTCTCTGTACATAYCATACTGTTCGCTGTTTCCAAAGAGTTGCCTTCTTCAGTACCAAGCACTGCGTAATGTCTTTAAACAGTTATTTTTTCATATTGTATYAAGGACACGATCACAGGCCTTTAAGATGGCAGTAAAAATGTGCATGGATAATCTGGATGCTTGTTACCATTTTCTGGAATTCAAAATGATGAAAATGTTCTTTGAGAAAACTTCTTGCATTTTTTCATAATTGTCTCAATCTCAGTTTGCATTATCTTCCAGAAATTGCAATGTTATATCCAGCTGGAAATGACTGCAGTATTATTTTGCCATATCACTAAAGCATTTCTTCYGGAAGTTTAACTATTTAGATTACATGTTCCTCTTGAAGCCTAATGTTCAACAGCTCTTCATTAGAAACATCAATGGTATTAAATGGAAATGGATCTTGCACGACGATTTCAAAAATCAGATCAATAATGCAGTATCCGCTTGGTATAACATTTCTATTATAATGCACTTCTTGTAATTTTAAATTCCTTAACACAGAGGAGGGTAACTAAAATAACACAATATATTTATTTTACTATTAAGAGCTTTAATGAACTTAAGGAAAATAGTTTYAATACAGTGTTCTAAAGCCTCTGTTACCTTATGCACATTGACCTCGGTCCTGCAAACAATTATACTTAGGCACAGCCTCACTGACTTCAAATGGACAGCTCACATGTGTAAAGTTAAACATACGTGTATATATTTGTAGAGATCAAGGCCTCACATTATTTTGGAAAATCTGAACTATGTTAACAAAGGGGTAGATTTTGCATCAGTACTCCAGCAAAAAACTTTTCCTTAAAGTCAAGCAGATAAAACTTTTCTCTCTGTCACTGACTGTTTCCAGCCAGTTCTGAATAGAAAGCTGCCAGATTTGTCCTGGGAGCTTGGCTGTACTTTACGGCTGTAGAAGTAACCAAGCCCTGGGGTTCTTTGTGTGGGGCCCATGCCGCAGTCCTGCGTCTTGCACAACTGCACTGATTGCAACAGGAGCTCGCCTCAGAGGAGGTGCCTGGATTTCAGGCCAAAGATAAGACCAGCCTCCCCACATAGTCTTTTAATGCCACGTTGTGTTTCTTCCCTAGCTGGCAGTTCCACACAACGACGAATGGACCCGTTTTGCTCGGACCTTGGTGGAAATCCGTGCCAACCGGGCAGACAGTGAGGAAGAAGGGGCAGTRGAGCTATCGGCCTAGAGGAAGAAACTGAGCAGCAGCCACCGTGGTCACAACAGCAGCTGTTCCTGTTGAGTATGTTGGTGTTCAGTGTCCAAGTCAGTCTTGCTGTGGCTTCCGATGCCAGTTTACGTGCCAGTATTGCTCAAAGCATTCCATATTAATCACACTGCTCTACACAAGGCTGAAAACATCCAGAGCATTTTCATACTTTATATTTCTGTCTGAAAAGTAAGAAAGAAAAGACAAATCAAACCTTTATGGGTTTAGTTGTTGCCTTTTAACTACTTAGTAGCTGTACTTAATAGCTAGGAACCCCTGGTTAAACTTGTGCTCACATTGCCCTTCTGGCATAGTCCTATTAAATCCATATGAAGCCAGATATGATTATGTGCAGATGTGGTGTGCTTCACTGTATGGGACTGGGCCAAAGACTTTAGATGTGGTGTTTCACATGGTGACTTACATTATGAATGGATGTACTATACGAAAGTTGCTGCTCCTTATTTATTGCGGTGTGCTGCATGGAACATATTTATTTGAAAGCATTAAAATAAACGATCCTAAAGCATGTGCATAATGAGAGAACTGCATTGTCTGTGTGCTGCTGTAGAGGTTACATTAAAGTCCACATAACAATTACAGTACATCAGTTGTGCTAAGGATGTAAGATCTATAAAGGTTGGCTTGAATGGATGGAATGACTTTCCTTTTTTTTTAATGCCTATTATTTCTAGGCATTTTAACAATATTTCAAATACAGTTGATCACTGATATTTGTCATGCAAGTTAACACTAACAGTCTGACAAAGGGTTGTGGTTCCTGAATATGACACTAGTCCTGCCAATAAAATGTATCAAGCCCATTCTGTAGCAATGTGGTTAATCTTTCCTTGCCAGCAGTGCTCAGCGTGTTCATTACCGGTCACTGGCGAGGCACAGGGAAAATGTGACTTCCTTGACATGCAGAATGGTCATGCTGCTGCTATGTAAATAGATACCTTCGGGTACTGGGATGGTCAATAATGCACGTAATGCATCAGGTCCTGCTACAAATTTTGTGARTAGAGACAAATCCTCGTTTGCATCGAAGCCTTGAGTTTTTTTCCCCATCCTGAGCTGTGCATGGTTACTTACATATATGCGCAGAGCARCAGCATGCTGCTCTGTGTACTGAAAGAGAAGGAGATGATGGACTGACAATGCCTCTGCAAACTGTCTTGAGAGAAATGTTTGGGTAGGGGGACAAGGGAATATTCTCCTTTTTGAAACAAACCGCCTTGTGGGTTGAGCAAGGCAGTTGAGCTGCAGACTCAGCTCATTCTTGCTGTGGCCTGGAGGAACATCGCTGAATGGCTGACCTTGATGGTAAGGCTGCTAGTTAAGTTTGCATCACAAGTTATATTGAGCCAGAACATCACAGTGACGCCTGGGATCAACAGCATGACTCACRCTGTCACTCAGGCAGGCAGATGAACCATTACAGCAAGAAACACTGAAAGTCGGACAGCAACAGATTTTTTAAGTTAGCAGGGAACTGAGTTTCAGCTCAGTCATATTTAGGACTGTATCAGCTAGTACTCTTCAGAGCTGCTACCCCCAGAACTGGTGGGAAGTCTCTGCAGTGGTAAAAGCCAGGGTAGGCTCAGAACATGTTATGGCCACAYAAAAGCATTTGGAGGAGCTGGATCTCCTTTATCCTCCAAGCTTGGGGGTTAGGAATATTCAGAGGGAGGAAGAGGGAGAAGGAGGAGGGAGAGCAAGGACACCTCACTATGTTCTGTTGGTTCCTGTGCATTGTAAACTGTTGCCAAATTTGCTTCCACTTTTTCTATATTACCTTTCAGTTTTGGAACCTAAGGTGGGGGGAATGTGTGTTTATCTTCCAAGTTCTCCCCACCCCATGGCCTGAACCGCTTRTAAAGTAGTTTTAAGAGAGGTCTCAGAAGACCTTAAGAATTTTCTGCTGCGTGCAAATGAAAAATGACCAAAGTTGTTCTTCCTCTCCAGCATAACAGTGGGAAGGGCTCACAAAGATGAGAGTATTTCCTCCAAAGGCCGCTTCTCTTCTCGTCTCGTCTCTTTTCTCTTCTTTCTGTTCTCTCGTCTCCTTTCTCCTTTCCTTTCTCTTTTCCTTCCCTTCCCTTCCCCCTTTTTTTTTCTCTTTTCTTTTTTCTTTTTTCTTTTTTTCTTTTTTTTTCTTTTTCTTTTCCTTTTCCTTTTCCTTTTTTTTTCTTTGCCTCCTTCTTCTTCTGTGTAGAGTGTACCAGTATACACAGGGCACAAGGAAATGATTCAGCTTTCCAGAAAAGAAAGACCAGGGTTGTATGTACAGAGCAAAACTTGGGAGGACCATTACAGTGCAGTCAAAGCAGATGGATGAGCCCCCCCCTACCCCCGCCCCCAGCCCCCTACAAGAAGCAACTATTAGCCAGGTGCTGATTCCCCTTCAGCTGGCAGTGACTGCAGTATGGTAGACTTCATGGCCATCCCTTGTTGCTTTCCTAGGCTATTTAGCAGGCTTTTTTCTGTTGCTAAACAAATAGCTCTACCTTACCAGCTTTCCAAATGAACAGTTAYGGTAAGTCCCTCAGTATCTGCCAAGGAAGGAACTAAACATAACATGCATCTTCTCTAGGCCTGTTTGCCCACAAACATCCAGAGCCCAGAAGGAAGAGTGTAAAGCATGTGCGCMATGTGTTTGCACTGCCTGTGCCTATGGGTCAAGAATGAGTTAGTTGTTAGAAAAYGGTCCCTGCTCTGCTTTGGACCATCAGACCTGAGCTTGCTTTGAAGTGAAAAGGAGAAAACTGGCCACTTTKAGAACAGTCTAGAAGGAGCATCATAAACAAACAAGTGCAAACCCCACTAGGGAAGAAGCAGGTAGCTGGAATGGGAAGGTTAGTGATGTGGCTAAAAGAGATGGGTTGACTTGTAAACAAGATTCAGAGCAGGGGAAAGAATGGTGAGGGGGATGTGGGAGAGCCATAGAGCTGACTCTCTTCTCTGCTTGATGAAGAGCAGAGACTGCTTCGATGTCAASAGCAAAGTGCTACCAACAGAAGAGCAAGGCAGAGGGAGACTCAGGACTGCTTGTGAGAGGAGCTGTGAGAGGACGTGGCACTGGAGGAGATATGAAYGTCAGGCACTAGCTGTAAGGGGCAGCAGGGTTACTTCGCCCTTGTGGCATGTGCTCTGTTCAAGAGGCCCCCTTGATAACAAATGACGATGATGGTCAAGGCTGAAAGCATGTACATCATCTGCCAACATGGAATTTGGCTAAGACACAATGATGTCCTACACTCCTAAAAAAACCAACCAAGCAAAAAAAACATAGGAATGAAACACTTCAAGACTAACATGTAAATAATACCACTTGGACAAAAAAGAGCTGTTTGAAATGTGAAAAGGCCCTCCTCCAGGGTCTGAAAGCATTGTAGACATTTCCAAGGAAAGGCCAACAGAGTAAGTAAGTAAGTATATTTACTGCCAGTGTGTAAGCTCAGTAAAGTTGCCTCAAGATCATTATTTTTGAGCGATAATCAGGCAAGAGGAACCAAAGCACCATTTGGTGCTGGGTCATGATGATCCACTAGCTGCAGAAATTGCTGCAGGGTTCTCAGCGATGCTTCATGGTGGCTGTGCCAAGGTGAAGAGTGCTGCCTTCCTGGGTTTCAACCCTCAACTGCCCAAACGCTGCTTCTGAAAACGTAAGCGCCCCTTCRCCATCCTCGAATATCATGAATTCTTACTGCAGATTACAACCTGCATCACCTMACTGCTGCGGAAACAGTAAATTGGGAAGAAGTTCTTTCCTATAAGATGTATGGGGAAAGCTCTAACGCCATCTGGGTTTTAGCAACCTTTTAACAAAAAGCAAACACAGCAGAAGACTGGAAATCCCTCAGAGCAAGCTGACATCCTGTGGAGAGAGGGATGATTCCCACTGACAAGAGACAGAGGAGACTCCGCTATTGCAATGGCAGCATCAGATCAAGTGGAGGATGCATGGTGTCTTTTCTAGGAGCAGCAGTCAGTCTAGTATGACCAGTTTAAGAGTGGTTCTCCCTCAAATTCATAAGCAGAGTTAATCTGGCAGTAACACTAATATGTCCAGTATACACTGGTTTCACATCCTGGCGTGTGAGCAAGCACACAGTGAGAGAGGTCAGACAGTTCTTTGTAAAATAACTGGAGCAGTTGGAATGAATTTTACAAGCAATGGCACTGCTTTTTAATGCCATGAGGAGTAGTGCAAGGAGCAGTTAAAAACATTAACATATGTATGTCTTAAAATGCCCTTCTCTGTCTGAAGGGCAACGGACACCGTGATTGCATCCTCATGTTGCAGCTCCATCTGGATGCCTTGGCTGCATGGACTCCCAGCAAGAGCTCTCCACTGCCCACTGAGCAGAAAGCAGAACTGTACTACCGCACGGGGCATTAAAACAAGCACTTCTTCCACAGCTGCTTTGGTGTTTTCCCTGTGTTTGAAGCTCTCTGGAGAYAGTTAAAATACTAGTGTCCTGAGATTTATGTATTATTAACTATTAAATAACTTGTGTGTGATTACGGTCTCTAGAAACTGCTTTCTTGCTTATGCAAAAGTATCAAATATTTTAACTGAAGACCATGCAGGGTCTGAATTTCGTATCAGCTATTATAATGGGCCAAGGTTGGCCAATTCCAGTTCCTCCTGCTTCCTTGCACAGAGCTGCACAGGTTAGCAGTGCACCATGTACATCATGGAGCCTGCAGAAGGGACATTCCTGAGCAAACTGTCCCCTCCTAAGAAAGATGCAGAGTGGTTTGTTGGGTTTCTTATTTTTAGCAGGTTTAGAAAAACCTGCCCAAGTTATTTTTGAAGTCTGTGGTATGTTTGCTCACAGAAGTGTCCCTGCAAACTGTCAATATTAAACCAGTTTAAACCCAACCCATTCCCTAGGGACTAGGCAAAGAAGCATCCCTCAGCTTCTGGTGGGCTGAGAATCAGAACTACAGGCTTASTGCTGACATTCCCTGCCACTGTGTGCCGACAGGTAAGATAACCAATATTTGATCATTTCTTTTTTCTGCTAAGTCCTGTCATGGCTRGTTAACTGGCCTGCAGGAAGCAAGTGAGGTAACATTTTATCTAGTTCCTCCCACACTTTGCATAACTCACCCAGAAATCCAGCAAGGACAAACATTGTCCTTGGGGCRTTTTGTTTGTTTGTAGGCAATATCTGACCACATCTCGGCCCGTAAACCTGCCAGAGCAGCAATGCATCCTTTTGTGTCTGAAGAAGGACAACTGTGCACATAGATCTGCCCAGGATCTCCGGGCAGAGCTGTTAAATGCTTTCAAATATTTTTAATTGGGTCACACGTCTGAAGCAGTTGCTGGCTTTTTCTTAAACCCTTCCCCCACCCTCGCACCAGGCTCCTCTGGGTTGGTCCCGGACCAACGGGTAGAAGATGCCCCCGAGCAGCTGCTTTGGAGGAGAAGGGCCACCAYGGGCACAGTCTAGCCTTGCTCATCGGGCCTACAGCGAGCGCGTGAGGGCTGCGCTCTGCTGAGATGGACSTGGTGGGCATCATGGCCTGAGTCGTGCCCCCGGGCTGGACACGGGGCAGGCACTGACGTATTGCCCTGCCAGGCCTGGGAAACAGAAAGTAACACTAAGCAGGGAAGCTGGTTCATGATTTGCTTTTTTACAATGCAAGCAACAGTCTTATCACATGAGCTAGAATGAAAAGTTTGTAATAATCTAATTATAATTCCTCATCCTCTACTGGCTGTGAATCCCCCAGAGATGCTYGGGTGTAGCGCTGCACAGCGGAGGAGTGCGCTCAGCCTAGGACGTACGCTCAACCCTCTCCCGCTGCGCGAGACGCGAGCAATCGCCGACTGGATCTGCACCGCAAACACGCGCTCGCTCTGAAGCACCAGGGCAAACGGGCAGCTGAGTATTCAGAAATCCTCCCTGAGCTGCTCATTTTCCACATCTCTACTTGACAAGGTAAATGAGGCAAGCGTGAAGGACAAAGTTTATAAACAATTCCTGAATGGCCAAAAATCTGAGTGTCAAGCACAGGCAGCTCCCAGTAAGAAAGTTTCGCTTTTACGATAACATTAAAAAAAAAAAATCCTGATAGTTAATTTTGGAGAAATACAAGGGGCGGCGTTCCTTCCCTGTTTTTTAAACCAAGAAGGTGTCATTTTGGGAGACTCAGACACGCAGAGTTGGGAGGTACCAGCCTGTGCTTCCAAGAGCCCAATGGCTCTGCATGAGGCTCTGCATGAAGCTCACTGGTTTGGTCTGGTTCCTGAGACAGAATTGCAAATAGATATAAACTTCTCCCCTCATTTCCAAACATGTGAATACTGCAGCTGCTACTCCTGTCAGGATTCCACATCCTGGTAACTTTGAAATGTGAATTAGTCCAAGAAAATAATTTTCATGGTGACCCAAACATGAATGCAATACAGCAATTTCCATTTCAATATTTCAACAAGTTATAATACGATATGCTATCAGAAACCTAACTAACTCTTCTGCAAAGATATTGCAATTGCACATTTCCACAGTTTACAGTCAACAATGAAGGCAAATTAAAACCAAAACCAAGCACTCTTCTTCTATAAAGGCTTAATTCAGCCTGGTCTTAAGCACTACCACATCAGGTACCCAACAGTGGCTTAAACTGACCAGGTAGTTAGACTTTATAACATATTAACCAACAAAAGAAAAAGGCGAAAATACCAAAAGCTTATGCCAATCCTGGGTTTTGTCTGAAAAAAGTTCTTTTGAGTGACATCTATGTCAAAGTATCTCTTTTCTACAAAGGGGGATACAGATAGCTTTGCTTTCAAGGTGCAGGTGTTTATAAAGCCTATATATCAAATATTTCCTTAATCTTATACCTAACTTTATGAATTACGTTGAACAAAACATTTGATGTACTATGCCATTTCCATAACAGAATACCATGTGTGCATCTCTGTTTGAAAGGTTTATTTCTACCTTCATAAATACATAGTTTTCTAAATACTGTGCAAGGCACCAAAAATTAAGTAAAATCTTCTGTTTTAAAGTATTTTAATCTCTTTTGACTCAATGAAGTAAATAAGAATCTGAAACCATCTATTTGCCAATTACAAGCCAGCAGTTAAGGCAGGTACCATTGATACAGTGCATGAATTTTCTATTGCAGTTATTTAAACAAGCAGCGTTTTACTTGAAGTGCATATACAAACAGAATTCCAAATACCAGCAACCCAAGGTAGGCACCTAGTTATGAAATTTCCTCGTATGTGTAATAGAATGCCAAAAGTTCTGCCATAAAGTGCAAAGACTATGGACAATAACACTTTCTTTTGAGCATTTTGATACCAGTAACATAATACAACAGCTAAACATTTATAAATGTGGTTTCCATTACAAAAACATGTTCCACATAAAAGCTTCATAATACAATCCAGAAACAGAACTTGTGCATGTACATATTTAAAAAGTTGAAGCTGTACTGGTAGACTTAGGTACCGGGTATATATTTGCTGACCTCTATAGACACGCATTAAGTTTATAACCAATTTACATGTACAGTCAAAATCATTCTGCTTCAAGCACCGTGATTTCCACTGAGTTTTTCCATCTGAGTGACGATGTGTGACATCCGCTCTGGTAATCTGCAACCAACCATTGCCTGTAAGATGATCCGGTTCACAGCTCTCACCCAACCCTCCCCAATAAACGGAACCTAAAATTAGTGTCTTCCCAACACAAGCACATGTCAGATGTGGACAAATACATTCATGGTCCCAAACTTAAAACAACTGGTAAGAATTTCACAGTGATCTGGTTAAGGAAGCACAAAGACAAATGATTACATTTAAGATGAAAATTGCCTTAAAACTCAAATGAAGCTAAACTGCTATATGATGAGAAGCTAAAGGAACAAAGTATTAACCAATTAGAAAAGTGGCTCTTTCCCAACTAATAACAAAAAACCTACAGCAATAATCTTAGGGTCCTACTGCTGCAGCAGCCTTTGAGGTAGGTGGCGATGGCTTAAACCGAGGTAGGTAAAGTCCAAACTTGTTTTCAATCCCTGCAAAAGTGGCAACTGCCAATTTATAACCACCAACATGGTCAGGATTAGGAGCAGGGAGTGTGATCCTAGATTTAGGAACTGGCTCTGATCCAGCTGGTTTTCTGTAAAATAATAATAATAACAAGAAATTAMTTTCTATAGCATAGAACCAGTATTCACAAAAATGCTTTCCATAAAATAAACTGAATGAGAAGTCTGAAGGCATCTCACAGTATGTAACTAAATTCAATGCTACAATGTAATGAGAAATATCCTGTTTTAAAATGTTGCAGAGCATTTAGCTGCCTTCATGGTGATTAAGGATGGTCAAATCAAGGTAAAATTTTTAGAGCATTAATCAAAATTGCAGTGTTGGGGAGATGAGGTTCAGAAGTTTCTGGTACAATGTACAGCCAATCTAGGAACATAGCAGAGTTGTATTTTTTGTGGTGGATTTCAAGTTGCTGTCCCCAAAGCTTCATACACAGTCTGCAGCTGATCCTAGGATGACATGTCAAAACAACAAGATTCACATCCATCTGTATCATCAGTCATCAGCTTAGCAACTAGGGCACATAGCGACGAGCAGGAAGTTCTTAACATTAACAGTYCATTGGTCCAAAATCACATTTTCCTACTGTTTTTACCTCAGATGTTTAAAGGTAGTATCTTCCCTCTTTTCCCCTTCCTCACCCACAGGACCARGTACATTTTTAAACAAGATTTTCTTGTCGTTTTTTTTTTTGTCCTACATAATGGCAAACCCCTGATTCCGTCACTGACACCTGAAGGCACAAAGACGCGTACAGGACCAAGTGCGGCTTCCCACCACGCACTCAGACATCACATACTTACACTCCCCCAAAGTCCACGTAAAACCATCTCTGCAGCAGCTCGTAAGTCACCAAAGTAACACCAAACTGAGGAGAGGATCGAAACACACGAGCTGGAAAGAAAGGAAAACGGTTTGTGAGAGGCAGAAAAAACACAATTAAAACCCACTTGGTAATCAGAGATGTTTCACCCACCTCCTGCTCCTTTCCACAGAGCCTTTGGACCTTCCTCGCGAAGGATCTTTGCAAAACAGTCTACGACGCCACTGTAGGTGGTCTGCCCTGCCCGGGCCGCCACCTGCAGCCTTGTTTTGATGACATCCGCCGGGGTCACCAGCGAGGCTGCCGGCATACCTACACGCAACAGGGAAACCATCAGGTGGGTACCGCTGACTCGTCGCCCGCGCCACCTGCCTCGCTAAGCAGGGCTAGGCGCACCTTCCGCTCCCCCTTCGGAGGAATCCAGCCCCCCCGACTTCACTCGGAGCTGGAAAGGAGAAGCAGCAGCAGGAGGCAGCCGCTGCGGACGYGGCGTCACCCAGGGAACACTTCTCCCGGGGGAACGGCCCGCTCACGAGCCAGAAGCTTGCCTCGATAAGAAGCGCAACGTTTTTGGAGGTGAGGTCCGTCTCTCCTCTCCGCGCCTCGCTGTGGTCCCTGGCCTTGTGGCTGCACGCCGCGCTGGAGCGGCCCGCACACGCATGCGCACGCTCACCTCCGCCCCGCGCGGGACCGACCGCGAGACCAGCAAGGCAGGAGAGCTACGGTTTGGAAAAAAGGTGCATTCTTCTCACTAGGAAAGGCAGACTGCGCAGCTGTGAAGTCACAGCTGACATCCTCAGCAGAGCTTTGGGAGGAAGATTTAAATTTATCCTGGCAGATAATCAACTGAAAACATCAAATACCGAATCACCAATGGGCGGTACTTCTAAAATCATTCCTACCCAAACTTGGGCAGGCCATATTCAGAAAAAA
>NW_028186446.1:4482088-4528546 GCF_003343005.1 Rhea americana
AAAAAGAAAAAGAAAAAGAAAAAAAGAAAAAGAAAAAGAAAAAAAGAAAAAGAAGACTGTACCCAGAAGACATTGCCTGTTACGGTTTTATTACTTTTCCATTCAGCATCTTTTCCAAACCAATTTGGTCAGATGCAGATGCATAAATCTCCTGTGCTATTTTTTAGGCTTAATAATTCTGTAACAACTTTTGTCCAAACCAGCATGGTCTGGCTTTGAGCGCCAACACACCCTTCTTGCTGACTGCTCTCAGATGTAAGCGTATGTGCATCATTAAAATAAGGACTCGTCCTCCTTGCCTGGACCCTGAAAAGCAGCACACACACACTGACCTTACACTGCAGTCGATCTAGCAGGCAAGTGCTAAAACCTGGTAAAGGTTTCCCAACTCTAGAAATGTTGAAATTCCTTTTTGCTTATGCTTACCCACTCCAGGATATTGGTTGAGTATTCAATTTAAAGCTGGACTTTTGTCTTTCAAAAGCCAATCAGTGTTTTCAAGGAAAACCAAAGGACGTACTCAGAAACAATTCTGCTTACTACACATTGACTTCCACCTCCTTATTCATCATTCCTTATTACTGGGAGTATTTTGCATTTAAAGATTTTTTATGCTTGCTTTTAAGAGCTATTTATACAGCACAAAAGACTTTACCGACAAATAAAAATTTACAGGTCGCTGCCCTGAGGAGCTTACAATTGAAATAAGACAAATAACACAGCAGGAGCTGACAATAAAAAAAGAGGACTGAAGAGAGGAGAAGGAAGTTCACAGAAGCAACTGGCAGATGGAGCAAATTAAGGAAGGATCCTGTAGTTGATATTAGAATCATCTCCTCAGAAAACACTGTGGTACAATAGGTTGAGACATCTGGTAAACAGTGAAAAACAGAAGCAGATCAAAATACAAAACCTGCAAATTTTTTGTTGCATGCGACCCCAGCAATAACAACAAGGAAGAAAATACACACAGCACAACAACATCCACTTGCAAAAATGCAGGTGCGCCTGTAAGCATGGCCAGCTTGAACRTCCAAGTCCCCGGAGTTTTCCCCAGCTGCACAGAGCTCAGAGGCATTTCTGAAAACAGGCTGCAGAGTCAGAAGAGCAGGTGAGATCCTCAGCCAAAGTACAGAGGCCCACACATCATCCCGGAGACCAGCAGGCACCATTTACAGTCTCAGGCAATATTTCAGAGATGTTTTTTCTGTATCTTGCCCTTGACTTCCTTGTGGCAAAACATAGAGCTGACATACATTCCCCCACCACACTTCACTTGTATCTAATAAAAGAAATTTCTTGTTTTTGTAAAAAGTATGATGAGTATTGTGTCTTTAATACTGTAATTTGCTCATGAGAGTTAACTTAGACTGGAATTCACAGGAAGCACTGGATAAAATTCACATTATACTAGTTTGGTAAGCCATATCAGCAACAATAAAGACTGCTTCTGTGCCTGGACTTCAAAGAGACAGTTATCTCAGTCTGCAATCACCTGACAATGGCTAGAAAGAGAAAAAATAGGAAAATCTAAGAAATGACTTGGCTTAAAAATGCCAGCTTATGTTTCAAGTCTGTAAATATGATCTAAAGTTCAAAAATGGTTTTGTCCCATTAAAATGGGTGAGAAACAAGCTGGATTTAAGCTCCTGTTGGGGGGCTTAGAGGTTGGCTCTGTTTTGGGATGGGGGSTGGAAGGGAGAGAACAAGGGTTTTTTAAAGCTGATTTTTCTAGTGTCAGGTCTATTCCTCTGGACTATGAGCTCATCCACACAGAGCAAACATAAAGACCTGAAGCTACACGCTTCAACAAGATAAGACTGTGCTCTGCACAGTCAAGCTTTAGCTATATCTGAAATCCAGAAACATCCACATGCTTGGTATGAGAGTTTCCCCAGAGAGAAGATCACTTAGAATCAAATAGGAAAACACAGCTAAACTTCCTGTCTATACTGGATTCATGCCTCTCCATCACTTTTCTACCTCATCAGGTCACAGCAGCTCACGTAACATACCAGTCACACTGGATAAGGAAGGTTAGTGCAGCTCGAAGAGGTTGAATAGCTCCTGATTAACACGATGAAAGTGTGCTTTGTGCTTTGTGAGCGCTGATGGGCACTCTCCTGCCTGTTACACAATTGCCCAGCAGTCCTGCTGCAGACACTTTCAGGCCCACTTTTTCCCCGAAGGGAACTTGTGAACCTTGGCCATAGCAGGAAAAGGACTGTTGAGGTGCCCTCTCTGCGAGGCAGCTACCAGCTAGGGCTGCATACCGGAGACAGACTAATTAGCAGGCTCAAAGACAAATTCGGGCTACAAAGTATATCTCCATCTTCTCCCTTTGGTTCTGACACATTCAAAAGCATCTATGAAAATTTAAGCACTATCCGGTTATCCTATCCACTTTGTAGCAGACTAAAACAAACAAGTGCTCCATTCAGCACCTCCTTTCATATCTGAATCTGCCAGGCATCACCAGCTTACAGTACATAAGACAACTAGCCACACCATCCTCCTGTGCTAAGTCCGTGTCGCAGTAGGTAAGATGCTACAATCCAAGTTGACGATTCCTTCCCAGAATGACTTCCAGCAAAACACAGTGCATGCAGCTTTTCATTCTGCACAGAACACAGCAAACTTTCCCCAACCCTCCACATTTCTACTATTTGTCATAATCATGGGTTCAGCTTTATTTGTATATTGTCTCGTCTACCTTAAAAATGTCCAGTGAAATCCTGCATCTAAATCTGTTTTGTTTAATACCAAAAAATTGATAAGGCCAAAATCCAAGGAAAAACCCCAAGTAACTGCATGGATACTGTCAGTAGTAAGCAGTTTTTAACATTTTGTCAGAGTCTGCTCACAATGTGTTCAGAGAGCTGTATTGCTAGCATGGCTTTTGGGTGCCATATATCAAAACTCTAGATTCCTTTGATCATAAAGAATTTCAAAAATGCAGTGATTTTATTTATAAACCATTTCAACAAAACTTTGCCAGTCAGCCAATCAAAAGGAGAGCAAAAAGAACAGCATAGTAACTTCATAAGGAAAGATATGAGATGACAAAACATCAGAACTTAATCTTTCCCTTCCCTTTTCCTCTTGAACATTATGAAGACACCAGGAACTTAAAGCATCTTTCACATCAGCTCATTTCTACAGCACAGGCATGGAACTTCCTGTTCTTCAGGCACAAGGTTGCAAAATATGTACGATTCTWCCAAGTTTTTCACAAGTTCTCGCAGACAGAGCTACTGTGCTGCAGGTGCAATGTAATGACACACCAGAAGAAATCTGGGCACTTACCAGCTATTGATCCAGCCAACAGCAAATATCCAGGGCTAATCCTCCCATCTTCATTTGCAAAAGAAGACTTCAAATGAGCATAACAGGGAAAGTAAATGGCAGAGAAAGGGATGTCACGCAGAAAACACGCCTTAGCACCCTGTGTTAACCAAAGAGAACAAGTCTTAAGACTGAACAGATAGATTTAACATCATGAACTATGAACATCAGAGAACAGGGCAACATAAAATCTTTTCTTTTGTTGCAAAGGGCTTATAGCAAAAGCAATCTTTCCTCTCGAATTTTGAGAGGCACGTATTTCAGTCTGCTGAGGAGTGTGTGTATTGTTTCTTCGTTCAATAAGTTCTATTACTGTATTTATCTTGTCTACTTGTTCTCCCTCAATCCCTAACACTGTAGTTATTTGCTGGTAATACAGAAAATGTCATGTGTTGGCGTAAGCTCTGATAATGCTTTTGCAGAATTGTAAATAGCTGACATTTTAGCCATGTGGCTGTGCAAAAAGTTTAGGGTATGTCTGAGGAAGATTGAGTCACAGGAGAGCTCTATCCCTTCTTATTCCCACTTATAAAAAACGCTTTATGGAAATAAACAGTGCCTACTCCATACATCTGTGCAGACAATGTCATTGATAATCGAACATGTACTGAGGGGAACAGCGAAAGAGAATGCCCGCAATACCAGTTCTTTGCATTAGCAGAATAGTAACAGAATAATTTACTTGTTTTTTAAGTACAAATGATGTGGGATATAGATCGTTTTCTAATGAATTTCAGCTCTTACTGTTAAATTTGCCTGGCTATCAGTTTGCAGAAGTAGTATAAACAGCCAATGAAGTCATGGACAATATAGCTGATTTCACATCTAAGAGGGTGATGGCAAATAGGCAAGAAAAGTCTTAGGGTAGTAGCAAGCAATCAACTGTTTTTCAAGCAAGGTGAAAAGCAAAAAGCCGCTACAGGAATCCAACAAAAATAAAATACCAAATAATAGCCAAGTTCCTACAGCAAGAGGGACTTGCAATCTGCCTTTCCTCAATGTGGAGATCCATCAAATGCCAGTCTCTATATACTAGGACTGAGACTGGCAGGAAGACACAGAGCTTCAGAAAGAAATGGTTCTGGGACAAGGCTCATCCTCCTCTCTTTGAAGCTGGGAGTGGAGTTGCAGTGAATCTGCTTGARGTTCACCCACGAGCTCTCTTGGAGGTCCCTCTACTACTATACTGCTCTTGTATACTGTTCTACCACGGAACAGCTCAGTGTCAGATCTTCCCAGATGATGTGCTAATAACKGAATTTAGTTTAACTCATGATATGCCTCAACATATCTATAAGTTAGCTTGTCCTGTAAGAGTAGTGCAAACATAGTGCTTATTCATGCTGGACACTGTTTCTCAAGCAAATATGCAAGAATTCTTGGTATCTGAAGAACTGAAAAAGCACGTTCCAGTGAGGCAAGGCACAGGCTGGTGAGCAGGATGTAAGATCTACTCCTGCAAGGTATTTTACAGAAGATGCTAATAAGTGTAATTTGCAGTTAGAGAATGCCTCTGAGAAAATAAAATTTATGTTTAAAAATAGTCATTAGATCTTTTAGTCAGACCTTTACATTTTACTTCRTTACCTAGGGTAGCGAGTACAATATGCTCTGCTCAAATCCCAGTCTCCTTCCAGAACACTTTCTCAACTTACTTCATGACATTCTCAGATTGAGAATTCACCATTTCCCCTGACAGTTCCTGCCAATGGTTAATTATTTTTGCTGTTAAAAAAGTTTGCCTTGTTTCTCAATCGAAGATGTCTGATTTATGCTCGTTGTCACTGGTTCTTGTGATGCGTTTCTCAGATACACTAAAGAGCTTTTAGTTCTTAAAGAAAATGCCATAAAGGTACTCAAAACACTGCAGTCATGCAACTGCTCCACTATTCAGCCGTGCTGACTGGAGTTATCTGCCACTGAACAACATGAACACTGGGCTAAGCCCTCTTCTCARAATTACCTGCAAAAGCCATACTCTTTACCTTTACTATATAAGGAAGGTAAATCTTTTGTATTCAACATATATACAAGAATTCTGGCCTCTCATGCTGCAATGGAAGCCTGGTTTACAGTGTACCTTTAATCTGCACATAAAAAGAAACACTGTATGGTTTACCAAGTTCTGTATAAAATAACCCTAACTTTTTAATGATCAAACGTTGGTGCTTTATCTACCTTACAGAAAAAAACTGAAATTTACTCCTGAAACATTCACAGAYCAACATGCTTTCTCTAAAGATTTATTTTTAGAGCATATTTTTCCTCAGAGAAAATCTCCACAGTGCCTTTGCCCTCAGGGCACATTACTTTTATTTTCTTTGCAATGTTGTCATTAAAACACTGTGCATGATTTCCCTCTGCATTTTTTTCATAGTCTGAAATATCTCTACATAGTTAAATTAACTTATGGAAATCAATAACCTCCAGCTGCAAGCAACTCTTGACTCAACCTGAGCTGCTAATATTCCTCCTCCTTCATTGCAGGACTTTTTTCACAAGACAGAAATAGCAGATGTTTAATATCGCTAGTAACGCACTTTCAGGTACATAGAGAGAGAGGATGTCCCTGGACTCCGGTGGCTAAGGGTAAACAAAACTTGGATCCAAACTTGGATCCACTTTAATAATAACCCAGTTTGGCTCTGTTCCAATATCACAACAGTCTAAAGTTTCCCCTCATCATTCTGTTTAAAGTCTGGGAAAGCATGTTTAAAAGCAGGCCTCATTTAACTTCAAGTTAATCATCCGCAACCAGCCTAGGCCAATTAGGAAGGCTTAGGGAGATTGGCCACAGTATCTTGAAAAGCAAAAGAAACATTTATTTTACTTCTCGCACCTTTTTGATGTGGACAACGTGCTGAAAGCCAAAAGGAGTTTTAATCAATCCCCAGAAAGCTGCAAGGATCATCCGCCCGAGTTTATTCTGGCAGCCATGGTGCAGACCTGCCAGGCATGAAATTGTTGGGAGATCCTACACACCATGACATGCGCCTCCCTAATGTAACAGCCACTTGGCTYCCATCTTCAGTCTCTTTAATAACCTTAAAGCTCTTAATCTTGGATAGTCTCTCACCGAATAAACCAAGGGAGGGGGGAAAAAAATCCCTGATTGAAAGATTCTGATAAATAAGCCCAAGTCAGTGCTGGGGCAGGTTCTTTAGCATGCTAATTCCTGCTTATACCAGCTCTACCTGCAAATAAGGCTCTAAACAAACTATTTCTACTACAAGGGGAGGGTAATTATACTGACAAAGGCACCTCTGTGTCGGGTTGGGCACAAGGAGCCGGCAGGTCTGGGAGACGCAGGCTTAACCTAGTCTCCTGCAGTGAATGCACATTGTCTAGTGCAGGGGGAAAAATGCCAGACTGGGGGGACCTAGCAGTATTCAAGACAACAGTGGTGCACCTTGTCTGAGAGGGTTATTTAATGCTTCTGGCACCTGTACTTACAGCCACCCTCTCTTTTTCTCCTTTACAGGTTTAGAATTTATTTGGCATGTATAATTGTTATTTTGATCCTATAGCTACAAACAATAGGCAGCATGTCATTTCTTGATCATTTTGCATTCTTCTTGGTTTTTGCTACAGACTTAACCCTTTGGAATCAGAGCTCTAACAGCACCTAATAGTTTTGGAAACAGTCAGCCAAATATTACTGGCATTTGCTTTGAAGGTCTGTAATTTTTTCTACTGTAAAATGACACTGCCTTAAAAGCTGCTACAGTTTTTTACTCACACCTATTTATTCCAATCAGTATACGAAACTGATTTAACAAATCAAGTTAGAGAAATTATTGCAATTCTTAGATGAAGGCCTTTCCTGGTTATTTTCARTGCAACTTTTTGAATTGCCTGTATTCACATATGAGAACACATGCACAAATACTCAAGACGGATGCAAATTAATGTAACTCAAAACATTTACTATTCTGTTTAGTATGCTTAGTGCTCTGTTGCAAAGCCACAACCTGAAGACATGCAATGCCCTTACTGGTACCAAAAGCTATCAGGTGGGAGCTTGGTACACATCCTGTCAATTGAGATTACACTTTCCATGTCAGCACACCAGAAGCCAGACTATGAAGTGGTCAAAAAAATTTTTTTTTAAGAACAGATTTTTGGAAGCTTTTCTGAATAGTTTTGGAAGCGCAAACTGTGTTGGCAGTATCAGCCAAAACACAAATCTGAGCTAAATATCTTGATCATAAACATGACCACAACCAATGTATAATTTCCTCCAAGAATCTTTTTACTATCATATTATTTACCATCTTCTCTGGATCACTTGTGCAAAATTACTGAATAGCTCTGCCTGTTATGGTGTAAACACTGTCCAGAATGGTTATTTGTAAAAGGAATAGAACTTTATTAAACATTTCATGTTAAATATTATATGCATATGAGTTTCTATGATGTACAAAATAAGTAGGTATACTTTTATTTAAATGTAAATGTTAAAGATGTCTTTGGAAACCGTCAGACTATAAATTCAACTATCTTTAACAGGACRTAATGTATTTTACTGCATAAGATAGAAGACAGAAAATATATAAGCTGATCTTGCACAATCATTTCTGTATTCTTCTGTGATCAGAAATTAAACAAAAACTATTACAAATATTGAGAACCAGAAATGCATCTTTCTCACTTCTGCCAACATAAATGATATTTTGAGTTGGATTAAATGATACTCTCCCTGAGTGGAATATACTGTCTCTTTATATTTTTAAGAACAGCTGTCGTCTACAGCTACATCTACAGAACATCAATAGTTAAAAAAGAATTTACTAGTTGTAAGCTTCGATGCCCTAGTGCTTTCACAGCAACGATTACTGGCAGAAAGAAGACAAATAGAGGAAACAAATTCCTTCAGCGTTAGTACTGCCCCTCCAAATGTGCTTCCCCAAAGGAGCACCTGGTTTCAAGGAGGACAATGTCCTAAAGTACTTACTTACACAAATATTCCAGAAGTTTAGACAACGGCACAAAAAAAAAAATCTAGCTTTAAAAAACAGAGGTTCAACTCAGCAGTTACCCTAATAATTTTTTTGTCAAAACTTATTGCTGAAGTTAACTTGCATCTTCTTTTATTTCTAAGCCATGTATCAACACACACTGATAGTATCTTAACATTCAGTGAAGGCAGAGTAACTCTGGAAGGCAGCTTTAACTTTAAATTGTTATATTTACTATGACAACATTTAGTTGAAGGGAGAAAAATTTCCTTGTGGTCTGGAAAATTCTTTAGTGGTGAAGGGAAAGAAGGAAAAGAGGAAAGGATCTAAATTATCTGATCAGAACCTCTATGCACCATGATAGCGTTCCCTCTCCAAATTAAAATGTTGAGAGTTACAAAGGTACGCCAATACTAATCTTCAAGGACAACCTTCTCAAAGCACAAGGACAGTCCATTCCACTGTGTACAAAGTTGAGCAACCATGGCAGAAAGCCAGCATGGAAAACCAGGAAACTCATGTTTGAGACTGAATGCAAAAAGTATCAAGGAAGCAGAGATGGAGATGGGCTACCCAGGAGAAACATAGAAGCACTGCCCAAGTGTGCAGCGATGGAGTTAGAAAAGCCAAAGCTCAGCTGGAGTTGAATTTAGGGAGGGATGTGAAGGGAAGTGAGAAGGGCTTCTGTAAGTACATCAGCAGTAAAATGAGGCAGAGGACCTAGCGACACAGGACAGAAAAGTCAGAGAAATTACTTTTTTGCCTCTGCAAAAGTTCCATGAGCCTACCAGAAAAGTCTGCAGGAGTGCAGCATTACCTACAGTAGAGGAAGATACTGTACTTAATCCGTCTGGACGTATAGAATCTGTGGGACCAGGCGAAATACCTCCAAGGGTGCTGATGTTGCTGTGAAGCTGCTATTATCTTCAAAAGGTCAAGTCAGTCAGGAGGTTTTTGATGACTCAAAAAAGACAAACATCACATCCACCTTGAAGAAGAACAAGAAGGAAGATCTGGGAGACTAAATGCTKGTCAAAACCACCGCAGTTTATAGCAGGTTTATGGAGTAAATGCTCCTGGAAGCCACTTCCAAGCACATGAAGCCAAGAGGGAAACTGGGAACAACCAGCACAGATTTACCAAATTGTGCCTGACCAATCTGACTGCCAGGCTTGTGGATAAAAGAAAGCAGTGGATGTTGTATACCTTGACTTCAGCAAGACATTTGAGACTGGGACACAGTAGTTAAATTGCTGGAAAATGGGCTGCACTTTCAGCAGATTAGTGGATGATACAGAACTGAGGAAGTAGTTAATGTGCTGGAAAGCAAGTCTGCTATTCAGAGGAACCTGACAGGATGGAAAAATGGGCTGACAGGAACATCACAAAGATCACAACAGCAAATGCAAGCCCTGCATCTGGGCTGGGATAACTGCGTGCAGCAGGATAGGCCGGGGCTGAGCGGCCAGAAAGCAGCTTTGCAGAAAAAATCCTGGCAGTGCTAGTGGTCAAGCAGAGCATAGGTCAGCAGTGCCTCTTTGCAGTGAAGAAGGCCGGCCACATCCTGAGCTGTCTTAGCAAGACTTTTAGGGACCTGATATTTCCATCTGGCCCTAGTGAGACCATATCTGAAGCAGTGTGTCCACATCTGGGTCCCCCAGTACAAGAAAGACATTGCCACATTGCAGTGAGTCTAGTGCAGGGCCACCAAGATGGCTTAGGGAGCACACGGCACACAAGTGTGTTGCAAAGACAATTCTTGGTGTTGCACTGTGGAAGGGTAAGAGGCAATGGACAGAGCAGGATCTCCACAGAGTACTAATGTGAATTATTTTGTGTCACTATCATAGTAGAGTGTCACATCAACATGTGACAATGAATGGCCTGGAAGAATATTAACCTCATAAATATAGAGGGGCACTAAAAACCATGCAATGGTTTTTCACTTGGACAGTAGAATACTGGGATAATTACAATCAAAAACAATATACGATTCACCCAGTTGATGCAGAAAGGGTTTACATAACATTTCCTGTGTTAATTTGTTGGTATGAGACTTAAAATTTGGTTGTATTTTTTTTAATGTTAATGCCAGTGAGGAACACTGAAACTATCTCTCAGGGGTGTGCAGGTGTTTTATTCTAAAATCCACAACAAGCATTTCACAGTTAGAAATTAATACAAAATATACAAACAACAAGAAGTAGATCTTGTTAAGACATGCAGGAATTTCCCTTATTAAACTAGGTTTGATGCATGTATTTCTTTGCATCCTCTGGCTGCAGCTATAAGTAATAAAAGTACATTCTTCCATGATGATATAGGATTCTAACAAMTTTTCCCCTGAAATATAGCATAAAAGATTCATGGAAACTAAGCAGTGCATGCAGGATTGATCTCTTGTGGTCAAAGTAGCTTTCATGAAGACTCATTTCTGAATAAGGAAAACAGAATTTTCCTTGCCGACATTGCAATGTGGTAAGCAAAACTGCAGAGCAAGAGAAACAGAAAAGCCAGTATGCAGTACACCGGATGACCATTCCTGACTCAAGAGGTTTGTATGTTATCAGCGCAGAAGTAACTCACATTGACAAGCCATGCAAAACCTTCAGCTCTGTTACGAGTTTACAGACTGACTGACAATCAGACTGGGAAGTTCTAGGCACATTCTCTTTCATCGCAATAAACAACTGCTTAAAAATATTCATGCTTCTATTTTGACAAAGTATTGTTACAGTAATATTAGTTTAAACTTAAAACCACAGTTTGAGATCTATCTTCCTATTAAGTATGGGATATCCCTCGATTTATTCCATTCCTATGACAAGCCTATTTTCTCTGCTGTTGGCAGTAGAGAGGAGTCAGTATCTTTGCTGTCTGGGCATTTCACCAGACAACCGTTAGGTTAGAAGTGTAAGGAAATCCCTTCCCACCTCAAAGCAAGACCTGTAAGGAAATTCTGCAAGCAACAGAGAAGGATCCTGTCTCTGCACAGTGGTCAACTCCACTTTTCTTGCCTCAGCTTCTCATACTCTCCGATCTTCTCTGGCCTCATCTAGACAGCGTTCATCTTCAACTTTTATCAGGGATGTGGCACTATAGGCACTTGCTCTCCACCAATCARAACACCAGAAGCGAATTATTTGGGTGGTCACTCTGACACCCAGATACTGAGCTGTGCTAGAAACTGCTGTAGAAGACTGCAATCAACTTGTCTTAGCAGAAAGAAAAATTAAAGAGAAAAAAAAAGAGAAACAAAAACATAGAAAATAATTCAGATCATATCAAACAAAAAAAATATAAAAAAATTGTTAGCAACTATGAAACGATTACATTTAAAGTTTGGATGGTTAAATAGATTTTTAAAAATTTAAAGAAAAAAATAATTTCAAATGAAATAAAAAGTCTAGAATTTTGTTTTCAATATTTGCAAAAGAAAATGAATTAACTGTATCTAAATCATCACCAAGAAAAATCACTGCTTAAATGGGTGCAATATTTACATGAATGCCCATCAAGCCTATGACAAACCATTAAAATACTTCAGGAGTCACAAAACTATTTTCTCAAACAACTATCTGTTCTGGTTCTTTTGCTCTGTTAYGGAATGTTACTTAGATCTACTAAAATACATTCAGGGATTGAGATACGTCTTTACAAAGATATAAAATGACAAAGCTAAACAAACCACTAAGATACAAATGGAAGTTCTGCTCAAGTTAGAGCGAACAGCACGAGAAGTACTGAGATAGAGAAAAACTCTAACTGCTGTTTTACAGATTTAAAGAGTGTAGGCATTCCAAATTTATCCAGATAAACTTTAATTCTTCTTATTAGACCATTTATTATTATTTGATGTTCACTTGATCAGTATATTCACCAAACTCATTTGCTAGAAGCACCAGCAGAGGAGGTARGCCCTTCCAAATCTACTTTCAGGCTTAAATTCCACTTAGACCATGGATCTCTCTCAGCAGTGGTTTCTGAGGCTGGTGACTTACATGCAATGTGTTATTAATCGCTGCCTAGCCTCACTAGTGCTGCTGGCTTCATGAAAAGCTTTCAGAATACACTAATACTGTTAGAGTGAGTTGATCTGGGTTAAAATTAACCTAAGCTGTAAGGTGGAAGAGTCTTCTGTTTTAATTACTTTCCTGTTCTGGGTCATTAYGTGGCAGCACTAATGCTCATGCTGGCACAAGGGAGAGCAGCAAAGATTGCCAAAGCTTTGGGGGAACAACAGCACAAACCTTTCCAAGGACAGAGCTAGCACAGCCTGAGGGTACACTTGGACACAAGTTTTATGGTGTRCATGAGCTGATGACTGTGATTGCCAGTTTAAGTTCTCTAGTTTTGTCAAATTAGTCAAGCTTTCATAGGCAATGAATTCATATTCAAAAGCACACAAAGCAAGGAGAGACAGTAGAACAGAGAGAGCAAAAGTGTAAAAAAAACCCTCTTCTATGAGGTTTTTCCTGTGGAAGTGAGCGGACTTAATGAACAAACCAATGCAACTGTGTTAGCTTGTGATTAATAACAGTGTTTGTTTCAATGCAAAGCAGTGCTGTAACTAGCTCTTGTTCGGAAGAAGGCATATTCCTGGCAAATATTTCCAAGTACCCACTCTAAAAACCAGAAATAAGTCATTTTTAATAACCTGAGACACTAGTGCCATTTAAAAACCTAAGAACTCATGTGYACAAACTCTGTTCATCAACTAATACGGAGTATTCAGGAAAAAAGTATCTAATAAATACTACTTTAGTCAACTAGTCTGTCATTCTTTTTCATTTTATTTCTACTAGTTTAAGTAAATGTCAGTAGCTGCCATCCATTGCTGTGCAGCCTCAGGGATGCAGTATGTTTACCATATCCATGTTTTCAGTTGCAAATGCATGCCTGATCAACACCTTAATGTACTAGGAGTTTATACAATAGCATCACCTTCAGCAAAACACCTAAAAAATTAGCAAGTCAATTTAAAGGGAAAACCAACTCCCTATTAAATCCTATTCAGATCTGCTACTTCTCTCCAGGCCAAAACACACATACATCTACTCAGGGGCAAGTTTCCTCTTTGTGATGTTAACAGAACAATTTTAAAGGATTGCTTGCTTCAAAATGGAGTTGAAATTTAAACATTGTGGGACACAGGGAGAGGGCTCATTTGGTATTTGTACAGCATCTTTTATTTCAGTTTACAGTTGCACTGCTGTAAATAAGAAAAACAGAGGAATACTGCCTGCTGCACTAGAAATGCTGAGCCAAACGGACAATATGAAAGTTTCCCCTGTAGAGTGAGATTGCTGTAGAATCTGAAGAAACACCACATGATGCTCTGCAGTATATGGCATTTGTTGCGGTTTGTTTCAATACTGTGTGTAATGGCTATCTCAAAGTATTCTAGACATTTCATATTCCTCCATATCTATTTCAGTCTAACATCATTTTATTTATATGTATGTATTTATGTATGTATGTGAGGGCAATAATGGAGAAAGCAGAAGCATATAGTTTGTAGCATGCACTCATAAAAGTAGCTTTTCTCAATAGTATTTGTGGCAATGCTCTTCTAAACTAGCAAGGGTGAGCTTGCTTTAGAGATTTATTTTTATGTCTGTATTTCTTCACTAGTTATTGTGCTGCRATTAATTCCCATCCCCAGATTAACAATGACATCTGGAAAAGCTGCTGTATGAAACACAGAAGAAAAATAGCACAGCTCCAAAACTCTGTGTCATGAAAATAGGTCTACATCAGGTAGAATGTCAGGAATCACAGATTAATCCTCAATGGACAATACTTATATCCAGATCTGCTAAAGTGATAAAAGACATTCTAATGAGATCTAAAAGAACCACACGCATAAAAACACAATCAGAAGACAAACAAACTGTATCTTCCTTTAATTAGAAATGAAAAATGAAGATATAATATCTCATAACAATAAAGAACTAAAAAAAATTATGTACCATTGTTTCCATACTATGAAAGTTTGTGAGAACAATGAAATGACTCTCGTCAAAACAAAAATCTTTTGATTTGAAATACTCACAATCGGCTTTTAATTCATGTATACGTAGAAAAATTACCTTGTAGAGACCAAAGAAGCCCAAGTCCCGCAAGACAGTGAGGGCACTAACTCGTGGACCAGTAGTAATTTCTCCAGCTACCTGCAATCGAATCTTGACAATTTCTAGTGGGTTGGTAAAGATCACTTGAGAACCTCCAGCCTGAAATTAAAAGTGGRAGACAATATGTTAATCCATCAATTATTTGCAACATTCATCCTGTTATATTCAAYAGAAGACATTTGTAATCCTGCTGCAGTCAGTTAAGCTATTAGCAGACATGAGTTTTAGTTGTAGTCAATAAACCGCAGCTCATAAGGCAGAAACCTACCCCCACGTGAGATGAATGGTCAGGAAACAGAGAGGAAGCAGGTCAGCCAGTGACACTGCAGTTCATCGAACAGACACTAGCTCAATTCTTGCTGCAAGAATACATTCACCAACATCAATTTTTGCAAAACTGCCAAGCCAAGAACATTGTAAAGCAAATCATAAATTGAAAGGAAGATTTAGTAGCTAAGTTAAGAAACTGAGATCTGCATGCCAGTACTTAGAAAGCAAAACCATATTACTGAAGAGTAAGAGTCTGGCAGGAACTTTTTCAATTTTGGCATGAGTTCATAAAACAAGAATACACGGATTCCAAAGACCAGAACTGCAGATATCTTTTGCTTCTTTAAAGCCCCACTACACTACTAGTTTCAGTGCCATTAACTGCTGTTTGATTTAACAGTCTGAGCTCCACATCATTATTTGTGCATTAGGTAACAAAGAAAATGAAGGTCTACAAACTGAAGGACTTCATTAATCAAGAACTCTAAATGATCTAAGAATTTCTGTGGCCATTGGTTTGCAAGATGTCACTCAATTGATTTCAAAAGTTAGTCAGATTTAAATCATAGTGGTGGCAAGTATATTATATTYTCCACTACTTATAGTAAAGTACATCTCATTGGCAATATGAAATGTAGGGCATAACCTTTTTGCTATACTGACAGATTCTGCATTAAAATTTAAAATGAWAAAGCAATTGCATGACATAACTTAAGTGTATTCAAAATATTCATTCAYACTCTACCTGGCCAAAACAGAGTGTCATTCCAACTTCTCTTAATTTCCTAATTATATGGCCTAAGAGCTATGTTCCTTTCCAAGTTCCTGCATTACAAACTATGTAAAGGGCATCCCCCACTCCTCACCACCTTGCAACAAAACAAGTGCTTTTTTTTTTTCCTAAAAGGTAATGACTAAAGTGAAATAAATTGTATTTAAAAGCATTTGCATTTAGCCATCTCYAGTAGGTAATTGTTATGTGCATGTCTTTTTCAAATTATCAAAATGTTAAAATAATTATTCATAGTTCAGATTAACTATCATTCAAAATAAAAAGATATGCACAATAATAYGGTTTAAATGTGCTGAAGAAACAGCAAATCGCACAGCTAACTATTCTTGCCTACCGCTTCGACTGAGCACACACAGTGTGGTTACAAATTAAAGTCTTTACWTAACCCCCAAAATATCCCAAATGTTTCCTATTTTGACCAGAAAAAGCATGCTCTTGTGCAACTCAACTGGTTTTGACTTTCAAATTGGCATAATTTAATTTAACTACATTTACCAAACCAGATTCCTGGTRCATATAAAACTGCTATTCTTCTTGCCATCAGAAATTAGAATGATAAATTATTTGGCACATTTGTTGACTTCAGTTTTGCACTTAAAAAGAAACATATTAAGTAAATAAGTCCTCAAAACAAAGAATTGAGACGGTTTCTTTCACTTGTCTATTCATCTTGCAAAGCTTCAAAATGAAAAAATCTTGGAAAGCTCTTTATGATGAATTATAAATTCCTATGTAATAAACATTTTGGTCTATGTATTACAAATATTAAGTGTTCCCACATGCCATTATATATTTTTTCTTCTTAAAAGGATAAAATCCCAACGCGAGGTGATAATACTCATTTGTGAGTTTGCTATACCACTGCTCTCCTCTAAAACACACTATTTAAAAACTCATATCAACTGATCTACATTAGCGCAAATAAACTATTTTCTCTCAGTATGATCATCTTGTAGTTCATTGTGCTATGACTCCACGGGAACTGTTCCTTTAATTTTCACTATGGGAAAACTGTATCAAAATTCAAAAGATGACAACAAAATTGAAGTTCAGTTTATGATTATTAATGCACCAAAACACTGAGTAATTTACAAATCTATAGAAACACTTGTAAGTGTAAATGCGAATGCCATATTTAGAGAAACGCTCTAGAAAGGTGTATCTGTTTTTAAAGGAGAATAAAGGCTAATGATTTCTGAATTCAGTCAAATGGGAAATGCTTAAAATACCAGCACATTTATATGTTTATGCTTGTGTGCCCAACCTGACTGCGTGCATGCAGCGTTACATGTCTGTGGCTCTGGGAAGATCCCACCAGACTTCAGCTTCAGTTTGCTATTTGAAAAACAGAGATGCTTTTACCTACCCACCTCACACTATCAGGGTTGCTGCATTCAGTGTTTTAAAACTCCAAGACCTGTATTCACCAGCCATTACCAAAAAGACCAAAGTTGTCCTAATGGGACAACTCCTGGTTCTGCCACCCATAAAAGACGTCTTAGGAAATTCACTGGAAATTTCCAGCGAAGTTTATCTATAAAAATGTCCAGGTACGAGGTCTGAACTTAAGAACCACCTTAGTTGTGCTCTGAATTTGATCAAAGAGACACTCAGGGATCAAAGGAGCAAGCGACAGGCACGAGGCGGCCACCACGCAAGCGAAGCTCTCGGGAGGAGGCTTTCTGCCAGCCGCCTGCACCCCTCGGGAACCTGAGGCTCGTCTGGCATCAGCCAGTGCGGGGGCTGCTCTAATGGTAACAAGGACAGTAGCCTGGCGGGGAGCATATGTCACCCTCTTAGTTAACTTGTCCGCACGGGTAACTGCACCTCCTCTCTCCCAAAACTGTGGGAAAGCATAGCCAGGGACGGCTGCTATTCCCTCGAACGCAATCATGCCTTGCTTGCCTAGCCCTGCTAACTCCTTCTGTGTTATTCTGCATCATACTACGCACGGGTCTCATAAATATTGATGGCTATTTCCTGCCAGGGCTCCTGTGAGGGAAGCATGATCCCTCTTGTTTTACAAGAAGCGGACTGGAGGTAAAGAGGTTAAYAGTAGTACGCCCAGCGTATGGGTGTCCTTAGCTCGCACACACGCAGCTAGTAACAGTCTGCAAATACCCTGATCTCTAAATCAGCACCTTGAATCACAATACCATCGCTGCTGTCTTCTTTCCAAGTTTTTACATACTGAGTGAAACACAATGAAAGAAAACTCATTAATCTTCCTCCTCCCCACCACCCATCTCTTCAAAATGCTTGTATAAATTATTATGGAAAAAAAAAGACAAAAACCTCATCATCCTGTTCATTTTGTTTGGCAAAGAAGTTTAACAAAGTTAACTTCTCCTAATTTGGTAAGTTTAGCAGTTAAAAGTGCATCTCATTTTAAAATATGCTCCTAAAAGTTAGAATTTTTAAAGTACTTTTTGGTCAGAACAAACACAGTTTAAACTCAGCTTACTCGAGTTTAAGTATTTCCTCYACTAAATGTCACAAAAATCATTCTGGGATAAATTTCACCAACTGTTTTACCAATTGATTCTTCCCAGTAATGCCAATTTTTCTATATTGAAGTTAAAACTTGATTACTCTCAACTCTGAATTCCATTTCACCTTTTTCAATCAGTTGTTGAAAGCAACYAAGGATCTGACTGGAAAAAAATACTATTACTTTTCAGTTATTATAATGCTGTTAAAATAAAAAAATGTAATTTTGACTTATTTATAGGAATATATACATACAGATACTGTGTAGACAATTTTTTGTAAGCCCTACAAACTGTACTATTCTGCAAGAATTTAGTRTTTGACCTAATTACAACTTAGTCCCTTTCTGAAATATCACAAGCATTTATGGTATTGTTTGACATAAAGCAAGAAACAAAAGGAAATACCTCCATCTTCTGAGAACTCCTCATATGCACAGAACTATAGAAATCTGGGTTACTAAAAAGTGTTCAATGTGCTCTAACATAGGGACAGCTAGCTATGCATACACATACATGTGGATTTTTAAAAATAATCTGTTTTTTTATCTTTGCAGTTTTCAACCCTACGCTTGGTATGATATCATCCAACACCTCTCGATGGCAGTATAACCTTGGACAGTAATACAGTACTGTCTATCACGATCCTACTTTACTACTTTCCTGAATGGAAGAAAGAAGTAGAAAAAGTACAGGTATTTTTTTTGGCCATGGGGAAATACAAGCCACTTTGTAGTGGGGCAAAAAAGAATRGTTTAATAAAAACCACTTAACAACATCCTAGTTTAAGGAATCAGAATGTTTTCTACTTCTTCACATGTTCAAATCGCTCTGTAATAAACATTACTGGAAATTAAGCAGATTTTAACCCCTAGCATTATACTAAGAAATTTGTATTCTTTTGAAAGAAATTCTCATTCTTTTTAAAGTAGACACATCTTTTGCACCTATAAGATTAGATAAGAAATGAACATACCAGACGCAGCTCTCCTAAACAGGACTGCTGCAGTCTCCATTTGAAAGCTGCATTATAGTTTCTGAAAAGAATATAGCTTGCTATTCAGGAAGAAAACTCTTTGCACTTCCACAGTCTCAGACCAGCCCGTCCCAGGTAAAAGGACTAGATTCTTTTGCTTACTTGACAATTAACCATCAACTATCCTACTGTCTCTAACCTTCACCTTTATGAGCTCCTGAAAACCTCTTTGCTTGTTCTGAGCTACAAGCATTTAGAGGCAACCTAGATCTTTCTCCTGCCTTCCATCTAACTTGTTACACAGCATCTTTTAAGGGTTCATGGCTGAAGAAAAGGGCTACTATTGCTATTAAAGCGTTAATATTTACCAAGAATATCATCCAAGGATAGCAACTGTGGCAATTAATGGCAAGCATTAAAATACATATGCAGTATGTTACATAATTATCCCAAATCAACCTGCAAAATAACTCATCTACAGCATCATGGTTACTCATTCAATCTACTAACAGAGAAATTGGTGTAAGTTCTAAAATTTTTAGTCAACTGTTTATCATATTCCTTAGTCCCAGACCCTTATTCCTTGCCAGTTGCCAAATACAACTTGCTTTCCCCTGCATTTGCTAGCATCTTAATTAAAGTCTGGGTTCCTAATGTACTCAGTGTTGTACAGACAAAAGATAAAGATTGTTCCCTGTCATAAAAAAAAATCTAAATTAAAAAGGCACTCAAAGGATGCAAGAATTACCATTCTCAATGTACAATAAAAGGCAACTAATGCACAGAGCTATTAAATGATTTACCACAAAATCACATACTAAGTCTATGACAAAACAAGGCTTAGAAGCCAGATTTACGAAGTGCCACTGCAGTGCTTCAAACTACCTTTAAAACTCTTGGCGTTTATATGGCAAAAGGTCTCAAGATTCATCATGATGAATCTTGTCGAGCTGCTGCAACGGTGATTTCATGATAGACTTGCTTGTTACCAGAAGAGCTACTGAATAACGGACATCTGTCCAAAGTGACTGTTTTTCTTACATATTTCAAAGGTGACAACCTTAATTATTTGGCACTGTATGTCAAGGGCAAGTCTGCCTGGGTTCTCAAAAGGTCAGTTCGCTGTTATGTGTTTTTCAGATAAAGCCAGGCTTCAAAACTCCAGACGAGCCATCTTGTGCTATTTTGTGTCCTCTCTTGTCTGTGGTCCTATCTATACAAGACTCCGATAATGCCCTTTAGCAATGGGAGTTCATACAGTAAATATCTTCACTGCAGATCACAAGGAGATTTCCTGAGCCCTCAATCATCTGCTTTTCACTCCCCTGACCAGGCCAGCATAGAAACAGCTTTCACGCTGCTCAGGCAGAACTGTGTTTTTCCCCAGCTAATCTGTCTCGTCTTCCGAGCGCAGACTTCTCTCGGTCTGGCTAAGGCTTTGGTTTGGATAGCTCAAACAGCGAACGCTGCTATAACCGAAAAGCCTTGTTAAYGTCCACATGTACATAAATTGCAAAGCAAGCTCCTTCAAGCATTCACATTAAAGTGCTCATAAATGGAATTGCAATTAGTCTCAACAGAAGTACATTCCTGCTACTGCTTCGTACAGCTTTCCGAGACAGATACAAGTTGTGACGATTTCTTCACAACAGTTTATTAATGACACGGCTAAACAGATACAAACAAAAGTACCGTTTATTTACAAGCGCTGACCAACCCTGCAACGTGAAAAAAAATGGAATTGTGGATTTGATATTTTCTACTTTATAGGTAATATAATTCTTCAGAAGCCTAGCCAAAAAATCAAAGCGGAGCCTACTTGATTGGCATTATAAAAGCAATTAACTTACAGACCTGTCAAATATGTTAACATTTGGCTCTGTCTGCTCTACTTGTCTATTTTGACTAGTTGTTGAATCACTTAATGATTTACAGACCTTCCAAGTCTYAAGGTATGGTAGCTGCATTAAAACTGTGATCCATTATTTCTTGGTCACATCATAAATTACTGTGATATCATAAATATCTTCCTTTTTCTCACAGAAAACTAGATTTTAAATCCTGATTTGAGTTTCAGGGCATATTTTTTTAGAATCTATACCAGTAAACACTAAAATATCTTACTGCCTTTAAAATAAGCAGTAATGAGTAATAGGAGAAACGGATGTGTAATAAAATATAATTGTCAAACCAATTATATGTTTTAAGCTATAAAATATCATCATATAATAATTTTCAGTCATTGTTTCTAATACAATGGTAAAGAAAAAGATTGAATCTATTTCRAATGGAAAGAATATTAAGCACGCTTGTTGGAAAAAATGGGCATTTTAATAGTTCAAAATTTTTGTTATACAATCAGAAACATAGCAGCCTAAACCTGTTCCTCTTATTTTTCTTTTTCAATATGTAAAAAAAAAGGTTTTTTTTTGAGGGAAGAAGGGAAGTGTAGAAAAAGTGGAGATGGGAAGGAAAAAGAGAAAGCATTTATAATTTGTTTTGGGAAAATATCCTTGGAAAAAAAATAAAATATATGAACTTATCCAAAACGAAAATTTAAAATAGAGTGAAACCACATTCTAAGTTCTTAGCGCTTTCAGGAAAGGCCAGTTTAAACAGGTACAGCTGGGTGAAAGATTCAGCAGACTATTTTTTAAAACATCCAAACCTACAAGGGAATGTGGGGTGAGGTCAAAGAAAAGCAGGCACTCTGCACCAGGAACTTCCCCACCCTTTGGTACAACCTCCTGTAAGGGCTATCGTGTTACTGTATGTTCCCTTCCTACACTTTGGTATAAGGCTTAAAACTCAGATTAGCTGCAAATTAGTTGAAAGCAATTAAAACAGAGCAGTGTTGGAACACAAGTGGCTTGCAAATGGGAAGTCATATTTAAGTTTAAATCTATCTGGTCTCTTTTGCAGTGAAAGTTTAAGGACAGTTTCAACCACTATGTTGAAAATAACTACAATTCAAGGACATGCAGTATTTCAAAGGAAAAAACTCTGCTTTAAAATCTTTTATTACTTATGCTATACCGTATTAATATGCTACATCAGTTTTATTAAATACACTCTAAAATCAAAATAATTAATCTATTTAAGTAAATTTTATTTAAAGAGGAAATAGCTTTAAATTTAATTATGGAGAAAAAAAATTAGGCACCTTTCAAACCTTTCCTTAAACAAGAAACATAAATTTGGGGCTTGTAAACACACATGTAGAACCCTTGACAGTAATGGAAGTTACATTCACTGACTGCAGGGAGAATAGACCTCTTAAAGCAAATGTTAAGAGTTCAAGAAATATATACCATTTTCCTTCAAAACTAATATGAGTAATCGTAAAGAACACCATTATTTCTTAACTATCTCAATAAGCTATAACAAAACTTTTATGTATGATAGTGGTTGTTCAGTTTTTTCAGCTATCACACAGAGATGATTTTTCCCCAGCATACATAATGCTGCGTTTCATTTTACCCATAACACAGACTCCCTTGCCAAACAAAATAATTTTTTATCAGATTTAAGTTTCTGAATAATGAAAACAAGAATGATACTTTCGGTTTCCTTTAGCCTGCAACTTAAAAAATTCTGGATTTTTGCAAGTAAGATATCTAAGAAGGGTGTGGGAGTTGCAGTGCATCCATCTTCTACCTCTACTACAGCGGTACAGAGAAAATGCAGCTCAGATGTGGACTTATCTTTATTACTCTTTGAAACATAAAACAAATGTTTTAAGTAGCTTAATATTAAACTATCTGCRCTGGATTGGTTGTTTGGCAAATTTAATCTGGAATTTCATACCATATTCCTTAATAAAAATTAATTCTGGACAGGATTTTGCACACTTTTGAGATGAACTCCATCTTAATCATACCTAATTTTTATGTTCTATGGCAGAGCTGAGGTTGTCCAAGTAGGTCCAATGTGTTTCAACTTTATTACGATTCCTATAAAGCCTCTAGAAATATGCCTAAAATTGTCTTGACARCTTAAATAAAAGCAGATCTGCACGGGGTCTGTAATTGTACTGTGCTACATGATTTAAACTGGCTAATAGTGAGCACACACTGAGCAGCTGGGAAGGAAAAAGACTGTGTGCGCTCAGAAAGAGGAGGGAGAGCAGAAGGAAAGGTTACAAAGCAAAACGTTTTTCCCCTTTCTTGCAGAACATTAGGCCTCTGATTAACCTTGAGAATTGTGTTAGTAAATTCAGACAAGTCCATATATATTTTAYAGCCATTTCTTTTCAGTCATACTACAATACTTCTTCCATTTTCTTAACATTTTGTTTGTATTTTATGATAATTCTTTATTTTGCATCTTTGCACAGTTACTTCCAGGCACAATGTAAATTCTCCAGTTAAACGTGGAACTATTTTATTGACGGAAACAAGCAGAATGATCACCTAAGAGCATACTCGTAAAGGCAGCATCTCAAAATCCAAAATAGTATTTATGCCACTTTCACAAAGTGGCAGTATTAATTGGTTAATATAACTCAAAAGAAGAGAATAATATTAATACTGTATTAAAAAATCACATTTTTATCAAAAACTTTTAAATGCAGGAACTCTAAGAGAAGCACGCAACTAATCTCAGTTTGATTTTTTTCTTTAAAATATTAAAGACGTTGAAAGACCAGGAAAAAAAACAYTGCTTCAAGAATATTACCAACGTAAAAAAAGGTTTGAGTTTGTACTTATAACTTACCCAAATTCATCTTTTTAGCCAAAAATTCCTGAAGGTAARTTACAGGATTAGTAGAAATCAATCCTTATATTTTTTTGGCACTTTTTCACTTGAGGAGGTTAGGTCAGATCTGTGGTATAGATGCCTACCAAATCACAGCTCCACAGTATTATTACAGAGAGTCTTGAAAGTGATGACTTTTACTAGTCTCGTAATCATGAGGACTATATAGGAATTGCACGATCCARCGATTAAGATATGAGAGTTACAAGGCAGAGATCGTATTTTATAGTGGCTGTTGGGTGCTGTGCAATCTTGAAGTTACATATAGGTAACTTCATAGGTAATATATAGGTGTTTCATAGGTAACAAATACCATAGCCACCAGGAAATTTTCTTGCAAACAAAGGAGAGGATGGAAATTTTGAGCCAGTATAGTAATTTATACACCAGCTATCCTTAAGAATTGGTATAAAAATAGGTTACAGTTTCAGTTGTATGGCGGGACGGTCTCAAAAACAAAAATTTCAGACAACCTATCACTTTCATCTTCACAAAATAAAAAGCTATSAAACAGCTGTTAGCTGAACTAAGTGCCACGAGGTCATGAAGTAAAAGATCTTTCTATTTTTCCTTCCTTTTTTTTGCAGGAGAGAAAACAGTTTACAAAACAGAAAAAGACTTGTTCAATGAAACAATCAGCTTTAGTTGCAAGTGCAAAAGTCAGCCATGTGTACTAATTCTCAGTAATTATGATGCAAAGCGAGCTCCTTAGGGACTTAAAAGTCAATGCCTGGCAATGCTTGGGCGAACAGCCGAGTGGAGCTACTCAGGTGATACTGACCCCTTTAAAGCCCTTTGTGTTACTAAACAACCAAATATATCCAAGTAGCTGCTTGGTCCTCCCTCTCTTAGATATTAACGCTGTAAAGTACTCATAGGGCTGGTGTTAAAAACATGAAAATCTAGCATGCCTCCCAGCACAAAGCCCTTGCATAATCCACTCCAAAGAAATGTAAGCATAAAAAAAGGGAAATTCTACATCTTTGTTTGTAATATAATAGCAGCTGAGCTCTAGATGTGGAGAGCAGAACTGCGGTAGGGCAGGTTTGTTTAATAAAATTCATCTTACTTGGTTGCCCTTTTTTCAGACTCTAACACATCATGCTCTTTGCCTCCCTCATAAGTGATTACTACATTTTCAAATGAGCTAAAATCCAAGACTGAAAATTTTCAAAACAATTCAATAGTCTCATTACTGTTTCCACTGGAATCAAAAGTTTCACTTTGACTCAAACTGAAACTAAAAGTTAGGCCAATGTAATGATGAAAGCTTTAGGAAAAAACATAGCTTTGGCATCGCACATTTTTAGCATACATTTACACTAACACAGTAAAATTATTCTCCTTTCCCTTCCAAACTAGGCACCACTTGTAATGACAGTCTCTGTTGCTAGCTTGAATTGGGTTTAAAATTACAAAAAACAAAGACCACCTGCAGAAAAGACAAGTTGCAACCTATCTACCTGGCACTAGACTATGCCCTTAAGTGGAGCACTCCACTTAAAAGAAAACTCAGGGCATTCTGCCACCGCACGTCTGCTGCTAGAACTTTAGGCAGCATCTCCTTGTTAATATTATATTTCAAATACCAAATGGGATAAGCCAACATTTACAGCATGTTTAAAATATGTCTCAAGCCACCTATCTCTTAAAATAGATCCTTAGTTTACAATGAACTACTGGCAAAAAGCTTGCTGCAGCACTCTCGTGAAGGACAGCTTGCTGTAAAGAGTGCTATTTGTACTACACTAAAAAATATTCACAGCAGTTAGTAAAATTAAAAGTCTAGATCAAATGATATTTTAAATGAAAATTTTGCTGAATTCTCTGCAGCTGTTATGTTCATAAGATGTTTTATYAGTGTAAGGGACAAATACTTTTTACTCTGCAAGTACTTTATTGCATTTCTCCTTCATTTACAGCATGCTTTTTATTTAGGACTTTAGAGACCCACATTCTTCTCTCCCACCTCCCCCCTTCTTTTTTTCCTCTGCTGAATGCTCCTAAAGTTACAGAACAAGRGGATCCTACCTGGCAGTCTACAACAGGTCAGTGATCAAACAGAAGGAGCAGTCAGACAGCAGCCAAATCCTGCCCCATCTCCTGAGAATTACAGAAAGCCAGGGCTTCTCAGCCTGCAACGCAATCAAGCCGCTGCACCCTGAGGCTTAGATAATCGTAGTATGCTCTTTGCAAGCACATGCAGCACAAATCTCCGCACCTACTGAGGCTAAGATACAATTATTTGTTTTTAAGTTKTTGTTCAATGTAGTTTCCTACACAAGTAGGGGCTGCTTGAAAGTGTGACCTCATCTGTCTTATGACAGCAGAAACAAAGATATATTGAAAATATATCAACGTTGCTCTGCCCCAGTGATCAAAGCCAGTTTAAATAAACAATGTTCTTTATCTATAAAGTGTACTAGTCTTTGAACAACTATTCATTTTACTTAAAGTATTTACATTTGCTTGAACAAAATCAATACACCAGATAAAGCAAGCTGTAATACGAACACACAGAACCAGACCAAAATGTGAAATATCATTGCCTAGTAAAACACCAGTGGTTCATTAAGATACTACCTTGTGCAGGGAAAACAATCTTAAAAACTTGGTGGGTTTTAAATGCAGCCTACATTCAGGAATGCATTATGTACCGAGTTAACATTACACAGCCTACGTCTGCTATGAACTCAAGGAAGCATGAGTAGTTTTTGCCATTTCAAAAAGCCAATATCACTGCAAAAAGTGAAATTAGTGGGTGCAATAACACATCAGAAAAGAAGTGACGTGGCAGAGTGGGTGCCACAATGTAGTAACTAATTATTAACTTCCAGAAAGGTTAGCACGAATCCTATTTAGGCCACAAGCTACAGCCAACATTAACAAAGATACATTATTTATTAAGAAAACAAACACTATGCCATGAGAATTATATAAAGCAGTTGAAAGGCACGATGCACAGAAACATTTACCCTTTCATCAAGAAYGGCTGGCCTATCTAGGAAAGAACTGAGATGCTCTAGTAGAGGCTGCTCTTGCACTGGATCTGTGGTTAAACAGAAGCCTTAGTCCACATAGTTAATCTTACACACTGTACTTTCACAGATCTCATGTGAAGGAAATTAAAGATACTTACGCAGCCACCAGCAAGAATTTCTGCAGCCAAGGGGACAAAGCCATCTTTAGTCATAAACTTATCTCTCACAAAATCATTAACCTTAAAAAAAAAAAAAAAGAAAAGAAAACTGATAAATTARAAGGATGGAGAAAAGACTCATCGGCTGCACCTTCTGTGCAGCTGAAATACTGGCTATTGGTAATGGGCCTGACAGGAAGCTACCAAGYTAAAGTTATGAAATAAATCTTTGGTTGTATATGAAATATTGTAAAGACGATTGTGTTTTTCTTTTCAACAGATTTGGAGCATTAGAGAATCCAATTAGGAATTATTGAAAAAATAAACAGATAACAACCACTGACTTAAATAACAATAAATCACTGACTTAAATAACAATAAAATAATCATTTGAAATTTGATCAGAACATTAAAGGTTTTGGAAATGTTTATTAAATTTGTAGATTTAAATACAGCTCCAAATAAATATATGATCATTTTATATCTTGTAGCGTTAGAACTGAAAATCCAGGAACCACATGCAGATACAAAAACAAAGCCCCCACAAACCCAATAAATACTTACCACTTTTTGCCAAGAAGTAAAACCGAAGGCCTGTGCTACTTGCAAAGAGGTAGATGAGCTGAACAAGTAGCCTATGACTTGTTACTTTTGGAAAAAGTCCAGAAGTAAGAGTTTTCTCTCTGATTCTTCAAAAATAAATGCAAGCATGCGACTGCTATGCCACTTGTAATGTCCCAAAGTGAGATACGAACAGTTGCTCTGTGCTTTTGCAATTAAGTTCGTATCAAACAAAAACCCCGGAAAGCACTCTGCCGTGTTTCTGACATGTTAAGGATAAAAATCCCAAATGTTCTAATCGGAATTAGTCATATAAAAATGTGGAGAAATGTAAAAGCAATCCACACTCGAACTTACAGTAAGTTTTATGGCCTTCTCTGGTGCTACTCCTAATAACTGTGGTAACAGACCTGTAACACGGAAAGAGAAAGTTCAATGCATCAAGTAACTTCGTATCAACTAAACAAATCAACAACTATATGTGGAGATCACCACCTAGAAACAGGGGCAATTTTTACGGCAATTTTGTGTTATTATATGTAATGAGAGTACTTAAACATTCCACTTCGAGAACAAACTTTGTGCTGCCATTTCAAGTCTCAGTAACTTCCTATATGTATTTTAGTATGTTACTTCAACTTTTTAGAAATCAGTGATTAGATTACTTTACGTTTTAACACCAAAACAGATTTACCAACTACGCTTCAGTATCYTGTTCTACACTAACATCTTGCACATTTTGTGTGTATCTTCCCACAAAAATTAAGATTTACTAATTAATTTTGTGAAAAACAAGATGTACCCATTTAAAAAATCAGGATGGTAGTGTGTTTTTCTGGCAAAAACAACAGCATTAGATGGCAGGACCCAAGCGGATAGGAATAATAATAGTAAAAAATAAAAATGCAAAACATTCAAATATATATGACTGCATTCTTGAGCATTCTCTAGCTCACCAGTTCTTAAAACCAGCTAGCTCATCAGTTCTTAAAACAAAGGAAGTTATGCCATTATCTTCCCATACATGTAATTTCGTATTTTATTAAAAGTGATGCATTCTAGAGCTGTAAGTGGGAATTTCTGACTACGGCCTTTGTTGGCTTAGAGTGAACAGTCTGTATTTTGGAAATTTTTAGATGACACAACTTAAAAGTATGTAGAACTTACTGAAGGGGCCTGGGGCTAAAATGGTATTGCAAGCGTTCTTCTGGAGAATAAAATCAGAGTACCATTCAGATGTACAGGAAACAGTCCCATAGGCAAGAGTTCCTGGAGCTGGCCCCCTTCATTTTAGTAACCCAAACAGTCTTTCTACAAAGACTGATGTTTGCAATTCTCCACGTTTTTATTCTTGGGGAAAGAGACAACAACTGCAGCTCCACATCTAAGAGCTCACTTACTGAAACACATTTTCCCAAAGATTTAAATGTCAGAATAACAAAGAGAAAAATGTTTGTGCACTGGATTAGTGCGATGGTTCGTTCTGCTACCGTCCATCAGCTCTTCTGGTTACTGCTCGCTTTCACAGTAAGGAAAAGAACAGTGGCTTTTGGCTTCTGGTTTCAGAAAAGCCAGATATATTTATTTACACCTCTTAAAATTTTTGCACTTGCCTTAACATTTTTATTTTTCAAATGTCAAAAGGAGTAATTCACTGCATGTACTGCTGAGGTACACATACACCTAGCTTACGCTTACAGAAGACAGCTATGTTAAAGTATGGTCATATGACTGAATATTCAAACCAAAGAATACAGTAACGCTAAATTCACATGCAAAGTTGCTCAAAAAAAAAAGATTTTGCAGAGTAAATGAAATTTCAAATTCTGAATTTCTGAATTAGTTCTAACTGCATAGGCAACTTGCTTTCAGACTTTAATGCAAAAGCATTAAGACAGTCAGAATATACCACATTTTCCACAGCACTATGAAGAAAAGACAAGGATATACAGTAAATTTTTACAGTTTAGCCTTAAACAGACCAGATTCTCTTTGTAATTGTTATGATGCAAATGTTCTGCCAGTCTAAATTTACATCTTTCTGAGGAACATATATGGCCTTAGATAGACATTAATATAATAATTTTAATTATTATATTAATATTATWATAATATAATTAATATAATTTTTTTAATCTTCATCGATTAAAAAAAAATCCATTTATTTTACAAACATAGTACCCAATCCCACACCTACTGTTCTCAGTGGAAATTTTCTCACTGACTCTAGTAGATTTAGAGCAGGTCTGTAAACAGATGTATAATTCTACAAGAACTGGGAGATCATTAACTTTAAAATAATATATATGTATATTACATCTAAGCGATATGTAACATAACTGCTGAGTTGCATCATATCAAATAAATTACAGAAAACCATACTTTCTAAAATATTAAAATATAAAATTATAAAAATACCCCAAGTGGAGACATATATAAATCTCCTTTTTTGGATCAATCATAGGCAGGACAAATCAAATGGATTTTCATTTCACAGATATGAAGATGTGCTTTTTATCATTTTTCATGTTTCAATTCCTAAGACTCCGCATTTGTAAAGGCACTTGTAAAATCTTAAGAAAAACATGTTTATCCTTACACAAGTTATTTCTTCCCATCTGCTCCTTTCCTTTTTCACTCAAATCTGAATGGGACTGTTTTTACTCAAAGTTTTCCACATAATTTCAATGTGGAAGAGAAAGTTTAAATGGAATAGGTACAAGCTTTTAAAAAACCCTTCTCCTTCTCCCCCTTCACACTTGTAAGTATTAKGCATACACAGCTTTTAAAAAAGCAGTATTAATTTTAACTCTGTATTTTATAGCCTTGCCAGTTACCAGCTAGACCTCCTGTCTCTAGGCCAGCTGCCTGGGAAGGTAGACGGACTCTTCTTTTGTACTCTTACCTAAATAATAAAGTAATTTGAAAGCGGTATTTGTTCATTCTACATGTTACGATTATCAAAGCTATATTCCCTTTTCTTTGTCCTGTAGATGGGAACACCTAAACACTGTGGAAAGATTTCTGAGCTTTCTAAAGAAGGTAAGTTTTGGAAGAGAGGAAACACGTCATGGGACACACATGACAATGCCATTTTCCCTGAAGAATATTTCAGTATTACTGTGTGTCAGCAACTCAGCAATGTGATCCATTCACACAGGTGGGACAGGCTTAGAAAAGTTTGACGGTGTTTTAAAACTGTATGCTTCTTATAACACTATAGAATAATATTTTGCACATAGGTGGCCTATTAGTATAGTATATAATATAAAACCCAATTTATATTTCCAAGGCGCTCTAGTAGTAATTACCACATACCATTTACAGACATCTTAAACTTTTCAATGCATTATCTGACACATACATAGTWTGTGGAATGCCTCCGTGGAAGGGTGAAGGAGTATGTGAAAGAGAGCACTGAAAACTGCATTCAGAGTTTGAGACCTTCCAAAAACTGCCTATTACTGTTTTGAATATACAGGCAATAGCTCATCCAGCCCAGTTGTGGTGATGGCATTACATAAAAAGTCTTATTTGGCAAAAGTATTTTTTCAGGCTTCCAGAAGTGATCAAACTTTGGTTTCACACCGTGTTACAGACATGCTTTCCTTTAATATTCAAAAAGCCTTGAAGGAGTTATGGCTCAGTTTAGATAAAACATTTGAAACCAGTGAGACATACAATAGAAAGGTGGTAACAGAATACTGCCAAATTTTATATTACAGGATTTATATAAGAAAATGGATTAGAAAGCACCAGTTTCCACTCAAGCACAGTGTGCATGGAGGCATTTTTTTTTTTTTNTGTGTTGACAGAACTTTGAGACAACAGTCGGATAATACTTCCATTCCACAAAATGGTACTTCACTGCGTACTTCCAGGGGACAGTTTCTACCATGGTTTTGTTGTATCATTATCATGGGAGTCCATCAGTAATAACGAAGTTGGATGACAAATGAATAGCTAAAAAATACATATGTAAGTCAGGAAGGCATCTGGAGGCATTGCGGTGCTACAAACACCACCTGACACATTAGAACTAACAAGATCCTTAAAAGTTAATGATCAAAAACAACAAAGTCTCCCACTGTATCTCTTCTGTCTTTTTCATTCTCTAGGTCATCTGGAATTAACTCAAATGTATGGCTAGTGAACATTTTAATGAGCTACATTCTATCTCTGGATTTGATTTCCCCATGGAATTTTCATCAAGTATAGGTGAGATGATCGCTACTAGATGCACTGCCTAAGATTGTCTGTGATTCATTAGGTGGTCTTAATAGAAAAATAACATTAAGAAATGTAAGYGACTCCTCCTTCAGTTGGAAGAGATGTTGACAGATTATAGCCTTGAAAATTTTCTTAGTTTTGTATATATATGTATGTGCAAGTGTTTCAAAATACACATTTCAGGTTACAAATATAGCCACAACAGTAAGTTGTAGATATATGAGATGAGCATTCTTCTAAGCCATGCTGAAAAAGAGGCAGATGAAAAAATTAAAGATGTACACTTTAAAAAAAAAAGAATCTAGCCAAAACATTCAAACAATGCATATTCTACAGAGGTTTCTATTATGTTCATATTTTTAAAATCAACGTGCCTTCTCAGTGGAAATACTGATTATCCTTAGGACCCAGTTCACATTAAACAAAATTTAGTGCTCTCTTTATATCCACAAGATGGTGTAATTTATCCTTATCTGAGATTGGTGGTTTATAACGTGGTGGTTTTGCCCTTTTCAAATTCGGAGTAAAATAATGATGAAAAAAAATCATCTCACTTCACTGGATGGGAAATATGTGGCTTGTATTAAATATATCCTCTCAAATGGCTGAATCCAGAGTAGGGTTTAAAAATCCTGCTTGCTTTCTTGTAGTGTAACATGACAGAGATCACTAGTCCAAATKCTTCTACTCTCATTTTTCAAATGATTTTGCATCACTATACAGCAAACTAGGAGAACTCTACCAATTACTACTCCCTTCTCCGGTAAARAAAAACATTTACTTAACTCTGAACACATTGGAGCAAAAAGGAGTAGCAGTCGCTAACTATCAGCACAAAGTTATATACTCTATAGTTTGCTTTAGCTAATTCAATATTTAATATTAGAATAAGACAACTCTCATTATAACATTTTTGCATTAAATTGGCTGAATATGTTCCTTTCAAAYCTTCTTGTCCTCTAGAGCTTAACTGAGACCATTCATTTTGCACTCCGTTACTCAACTTTCTCCAAATGTGAACTCTCTAGAAATCTGGCAACAGTTTGAATTTGCAGAACTGTACACAGGAAGCTCCATGTTTTTAAGGAGCCATTTTAAAGACCATTTGAGTCTTTAAAAACAGAAGTTGAACCAGACCGCTCTTTAAGTACAGTATCTGTTCAAATGCTGATCTCAATTTGGCTCTGAAATGAYGGTGGGGTTTGCCACCATACAATTTTTTTCATATAATCCAAAAATGATATTGTTGCCTTGGATTTAGAGCTCAGCTCCACAAAACTATCTGATATTTCACTCTTCTTTGGAAACTTGAACAGTAGTAAAGAAGATGGGGAATGGAAAGATAAGCTATGGTGATGATGGCTCATAAAGCTCCTCAAATGTGGCAACGACAGACCATTCTCTCTAAAAACATGAGTAAATGGAGCTAATCCGCTTTTGTGACATTTATGAAGCTTTTTACAGTTGGAAAATCACTGTGATTCAAAGTTTAAATAAGACAGGAACAGATAATTGTGGAATTCTGCATTTTTTTCTTTCAGGATCATGGAAGAGACCAGCACACATTGCAAGGGATACATTTTATTCTCTATCCAATAACTGAGACTTTCTACAATTCTGATTGCTACAAATCCCTATAAAATGGAAATGATGTCAATACTCTCTATTAAATTACCAAGATTACTCAAAAAATAACCCCAAACTCAGTGAATTTAACAATAGAGTTTTCTCACCTCTAATAGTGCTGAAATAATTACAGAATTCATATATTGTAAAGAAGCCACTTACTCTACTTCTGGTAACTCAGAATGTATATTACAGAGTGTATGTATACCACAATACTTACCGTTAAGGTTGTTCAACACTTTGTCTTACAAAATTGTTAATTTTTTTTAGCTGCACACAACTTTGTCATATCATAACATGTTTAACTGAAATCCTCCATACTTATTTCCTAACTCAGGTTTAACCTTTTCCTGTAATACTCACTAATACCACTATTACTGCTATAAAACTGTTCTTAGAAATTAAGTTCAGTCTTTACAGTATTCTTATTTCAAAAATCTAAAAAACCTTCTAAGCAAGCACGCTAAAAAATGAAATAAATAATAAAGTGAGTATCCTCCTCAGTGAGCATGCCAGATGGGGATAAGAGATCTCAAGGAGCATATCGACAAATCAGGATACTGGAAAATTAATGCATCTCTGTGCCAGAAAAKAAATGGAATCTCATGCAGTACTGCATGAGTCGTTAGAACTACTTTTGCATTACTTGATCTTGCACCACTGATGCCATTGATAACTGGGGCAATGAAAAAAAAAARGGGGGCCACCTTCTAACTGCAGGCACTTACTTAAGACGCATGAAGTTAGGATAATGTAGATCCTGGGCAGAGTAAGTACGTTTTTGGAAGGTGCCTGTCTTTATCAACTAAAAAAAATGGAACTTGGAACAATTAACTTCCTAAATTGAGTGACTTAAGTACATAAAGCTAAGTGAGCTGATTCCCAGATAATCTCTGACTGAATCAACAGTAACAAGCTAAGAAGAGGTATATATAAAACTTGACAAAGTTGACAATTCCTAATGATCAGTGAAGCACATAGAATTGGTTCAGAAAGACCTTTGCCACAAAAGATACCACCAAAGGAGATCTAGTTGATAGCCAACTATTCACCATCTCTTTGCTTTTGAGTAGGAAGACAACAGGCAAGAAAGAACAGAGATGAAAAATAAAGATCAAAAACAGATGACTTTAACTTCTAACAAAATAGGACAAASTAGTCTTGGTACTAAGGCTGTTAAAGAGACCAGAATTTGACTAACAGTGTATTTCTGCTGTAGGAAATTGCTATTACTTCCCTTGTGCAGATTGGGAGCATAAGGACAAAAAGGTCCCATAAAAATGTTCTCTTAAAATGAGGTTTGCATTATCAGTAAGTTTGAAAACCCCTGACCTAAACAGGAATGGAAATCTATATAAGAGAGTTCAAATAAAGCTGCAGAAGCAAAAACCAGACAAAACTGAAGTCCTAACAAAATAGGCTTAGGAATCTAGATTGGCACGGAACTCTTCTTAGTATCCTACCATTAGTATATGACATTTTTCCAAACTTACCTCTATAAAGCCCAAAGAAACCTTCAAAACGTAGCACTTTCTTGAAGCAATCAAAGCTATTTTTGTACATAAGTTCTCCCACAAAAGAGCCTGTAGATCTCTGGTTTTGCATTCTAGTTTTTACCAGATCAATTGGGTAGACTGCAGTGGCTCCAACAGCTGCAAATAAAAATTGAAAATATAATAAAGAACATAAAAAAGGACATAAGAAATATAATTTTGCATTCAATGGTCTTTAATTGCAAAAGTCATCTTCTACATTTTATACCTCAATGATCATGTGCCTCTTTTTGTCTGTAACATATTCTGGATCCATTAAACGATCTCTCAAAATTTTAATCAAAAGCACTACTTCCTGGTCCTACCTCATTAATCTTTTCTCTTCTTACACTGATTTTGTGATAAATCAGGTAGAAACAACACCTGCAAACGCCAACTGTTCATAAAAGGCAAAATCACTGTAGACTGGATGACCTCTTCCCATTCCATCTTACAGYCATACCATCCCTTAGATACGACTCCAAGGGAAAGACTGAGAAGGCTTCCACACTTAAATGAAAAGCAGGAGAGGGAGAAATAGGGAATAAAAGAAGAAAAACACAAACAGTGAAGATGAATAATCTTTTGCTTAGCTATGACTAACCTCCAGCAATTGAACCAAGGGCAAACCTGTATGCTGACTCTGCAACCTGGATGAGAATAGGTCGAGACACATCGCCTGGAGCTTTCTGTCAAGGTAGGATTTAAAACAAAAAGGAAAAATAATCAGAACATCATATTTAAATGGAGTATATCTCATAATCAGACAGATAGCTGGATATAAGTAAGAAGAAAGTATTTTCAGATACCTGTAAAAAAAATCCCAGAATACACTAGGGATTTTGTTTTTAATTATTATTTCTTTTCCACCAATTTCTGAATGCCATATAATTAACCTCTTAGAACTGGAATAGAAAAGATAAGAAAAACTGATGCTATAGCACAATTACACATATTCAAAATCAAATAATGGCCCAAATATGTGAGTACGAGAGCACACATATTACACCTCTAAGCAGGTAGGTCATTATTTTCTGCAACTAAAAGCAACTCCAATTTGGAACTTCTTTCTACTATGGACAAAAAATAGGTAGGCCTATTACTTCTTAGGCTATCAAAACATGTATGCAAGCACTGTTCACATGTACCAGCTGAAGGGCAGTGAGGTTTCATAAAGAACTCTTAAAATTTCATTTTTCTCACAGTCTATGAGTGTTAGATTCTGCCTAATGAAAAATAAATTTCAGCAGTTCTTCAGAATTAGAATTGTTACTTAATGACAGAAAAAGGATGATGAAGTTCTGGGGAGGTCTTCAGACTTCTGTACTTAAGAACGCTTTTGTAATAGCTTAGGAATATAACTGCAGGAATATATTCCTGCTTAGGAATATAACAAGAAAAGGGATAAAATTTCCTGAAATTTCCTGAAAAGGAAAAGGAATTTCATGGAGGAATGAAAATGCAGAACAGATAAGCAGAATAGATGGTAAGATTTAATCAGGTATGTATTTCCTAATCTCTTAAAATCAYATAAATAATAACTAGCAAAGACAGTGGCCCTAAAGCAGAAAATTCAAGAAGCTGCTACTTTCACCACTGCATTTTTGACTACATTTTACTGCCACCTATTGTAACTTACTTTACTTGATATTCAGTCCAATTCTAATGCTTTTAACTCCTTTAGGAGTCTTCTAGGAATAGATGGTCAGTTTTGGGGAGCCAACTCGTTTAAATTCATCCCAACATAGTCAACATTTAGTCACTACTCAAACAAACAGAAAACCACCATCCTAGATACTGTCTTGGAGTGATGGTGGGGGTGTTCACATGTAGGGGATTGAGAAGAAGAAGAAGAAAGAGTACTAAAAGAGAGGTGCGTGTACACACACGGAGGCCTGGCTCATGGCCTGTTAGTCCTAAAAATGTAGCCTGCATCAACTCATTGTGGTCAAACTGGCGTCTCTGCACAGACCCGGAGCGGAAAAAAAAAGTTAGTCCCACAAGACACAAAGTTAAGACTGCCTTAAAATAGAGAGAGACAGAGAGACAGAGAGAGGATTAGTTTTAAATCTATCTGTATAGAAAGTTGTGTCATTTAAAAAAAATTATATATTGAAACAATATTTTTTTAAAAAAATCAAAGCTTTAACATTTAAAGAGTTCTCTTTTTGTCTCACACACAAAAAAAGTTCATTTTCTTATAAATCATAGAGAGAAAGTCAACATCTTTCTTTCTTCCACATACAATCTTAATACTTTTACTGAAACTGTGATGGCAGACTAGACWTCATCTCTCCAGTTTTGATATTCATCACAACATAAGACAAAGCATATAATACTTTGAAACCTTGAACATGCATTTCTTTCCAGAAAGAGGTCTGCGATTTAATAGACTGGATGCTGAATTTAACATCCATACTCAAAGCAGGAAGCCTTCTTTCTTCATTAGAAAGAACAGTGAGTGACAGAATCAGAAAACATAAACATATTAATTAGGTATACATCTAATATTTACTGAATGGTTGGATGACACTCCTACATGTTTTCTTTTATGCTTCCAAAGTAAATTGCATTTAACCTTTCAAAATGCAACCCAAGAGAAAGGGGCATAGGGAAGAGGTGGAGAGGAGATGATGCAGGTTAAAAGGAAAATTCTAACAAGGAGATATTCCTCAGGAAAAAGGCAACTCAGCTAAATGGCAACAGCAGAGAGTCAGGCTTTTTATCTGGCACTAGAAATGTACGGGACACAATACATAAAAGCATATCAGCTCCTTTTCTTACCTGCCTCTGAGCCTCAGCCAGATTGTAGGGCAATGTCCCTTCCTCCAAAGGTGCAATTCTTTCAATGTCAGCTAATGTCATGCGTCTGAGAAAAATTCATGTAAAATTCAGTTTAGTGTTTGCTTAGAGATGAGTTTTCAGATCACAAAAAGTTACCTGTATGTTTGACCAATACATCACACTCTTCTGCTCCCCACCTCCACCTCCCATGCCTTCCGAGAAGASGGGAGGACGAAAGGAAAGAGGGAAGATAGATAATTCTCTACTTACCCCCGTGGCTCATATAAATCTGCTAATTGAAACAAGATGTCAACCTCCATGGGCGTAACCTGACCAAATTTCTGAGCTGCCAGAACAAACTCCTCTGCAACAGAATAAAAATACAGAAGAGAGAAAAACTAATCAAACCAAAATAAGTACTCCAGAGCACCCAAGAGCTGCTTTATATTTTAGTTTTAAAAACAAGATACTGGCAGGGTGGGGGTTGGAAGGAAAACAGAAGTTCCTGCCACTATATAAATGGATCTTTTAAATGGTATATCCATCATACAAATAAGAGCAACTCTCTGGTCTTAAAGCTTAGTGCTATCAGCAGGATTTAGGATATTTGACATACGGTATCAATCAGTTGCAGGTCAGAAGGAAAAAAAAAAGGCAAACAAAAAAAAAAAACCCAGGAGTCAGAGATGTGGAACTTCTCATGCATACTCCCAATAGGCCACATTAATGAAACTTTGGCGTTGCACAGGGAATTCTCTATAAAAGYGGTTAGATAGAGCAGATAACATCTTGTTCCAGGCTTGTAGATCAGCTTACTGTGTCGCCAATACAAGTTTATGGAATTCTTCAACTACCCTTGAAGGTCACTTTAATAGGCTGCCAATTTGGCAGGAGTCCTAGGAAGTTTTTTAAACCTTTAAATATCTTTACATACTTTCCTCACCCAGCCCCCACTGCCAGTTTACTAGGACTTTTCTTCTGATCAAAACAAAATGAAAAACCTGGAGGGTGGACTCCCACAGGAGTATACAAAACTGAAAGGTGCACCAAGCAGTGCTAGCAAGGCAGGCTTTCCCCATCCTGCCCCCCACCATTATTGATTTAAAAGCATACAGAGGAGTTCTTCCCCTCCACTCACCCTAACAAAATGCTCCCCAAAACTTCCAGACTGCAAACATTTCTACTAACCCTTAGTGACTTCCACATCTTTTCTATTTCCAGCCAGAGTACTGTAGATCTTTCTAATGAGCTCCATGTTGTTAAGGAGAGAATTAAATCCATTAAAATAGGAAAAGCTGACCTGATGGGAAGTGGTACCTCCAGCAGCCTAGAGTAGAGACAGTAAAAGAAGAAAAGAGAAAGGAGACCATTACAAGATTAAGAAAACCTTGATATAAAGGTTTTGAAACAATGTTACTTTGTAAGAGTGACAGTAGCACAGGGTTGTTTTTTTAAAAAAATGCAAAAAAAAAGACTCTATGAAAGATTATGTTACTGAAACTAATCATGACCAGAATGTAAAACTTTCCCCACTCTACAAACCTAAACAAATACATATGCAGGATTATAACAACATAACCAGTAGTAATTTACAAAGTTCAAGTTTCAGTACTGTTTCAGTTGGAAACGTTTTATAARTTGGCTTATTTCTAGTAATAAGGAAATCTACCTCTACATGGAAAGTATATTACTACACAAAAAAAATTCAACAAAAATCAAAACATATTCTGAAAAAGGTCAACTGAAATATTTAAATTCAGAGGCATTTCAAGTTGCGGAGAGCCAGCAGTAAGCTTTCGGGCTTATATCAGGCAGCTGAATCAAATGGGTACAATAAGGTCTGAATGGTAATTCACTCTCAAATAAGAACTGACCCTGAACCTTTATTTTGAAGTTGTGCTGGGCTTGCACATAGAAGAACTACTGGTTCAACTTCCTAATTTGAAGTATAAGATAGATGATCTGGCAAAGTTCTGAAAACAACATATAAGCATGCCAAAATGTAATTGAATTTGAGAGAGAATGAAAAATCTTATCTATGTTTTATGAGAGAGTATATGACCCAGGGAAGGTGATAACAAGACTAGGGAGAGAACAGAGGAGGAAGATATCAGAAATCATCATCAGTCCACGAGTGTCCTTTTCAGTGCAAGCTCCTTCCAGTATTCTGCCCAGAGGCTGCAGCTCTCCTCACTTCACACATCTCCCTGGAATCCTTCCTTACAAATCAAAGCAAAAAAGACTTCTTTAAGCCTGGATAGGGCCAGATTCTGGACTACCTAGAAAGAGCTGCTACAATAGCATTTCCAAGTTAAAAAAATGTGGTCAAGACCAAAGGTACCAATCTTTTTTTTCTTCAGTCACATTGCAGAATTGTAATATTTAATTTGGCTTATTGTGCAGAGGTTGAAATCAATGCTTTGCGAGAAACACTTCATGAAAGACAAATCTCTCATATTTTAAAAGGTCAAAACTAGAGACTTTCTTTGTGGTATGAGGCAGAAAAGTTCATCTGATAATAAAAAGAGATTCAACTAAACGGACAACAGAAACAGCACAAAAGGGTCTAGAAATCAGAAAGGTGGTCAACTAAATAATAAAATGCATTTCAAGCTAAAAAAATACAATGAAAGTAAAACAACTGTAAGTTAACATACAGAATACCCAGGGTGAATTAATTCAAAGCATTTAATGTATGAATATATTCGTATAAATTCAAAGTATTTAATGCAAGAAGCCCAGCACAAAAAGTCACTTGGAAGGAAGCCCCTAGAACACAGATTGCTATACCTTAATAGCTAATAGAGAGGAAAAGGGGAAAGGGATAGAAAAAAGGTTCAGAAACATTTGCAGATGYATTACCAGAGAAAATACCATCTCTGTGTAATATTGTGTCTGAAGTTTCCCAAGAATCTCCTCATCTCCCAAAATTAGTGAGGGGAAAAAAATACATAGTGGGCTACACTGAAAACTGAACCAAGCACAATTTTATGAAAAGAGTATGCTTTGAGAAAGAAATCGATACTGTGACAAACTGTATTCTGTATCCACAACTAAAGTCTAATAGAATTTTAAATGTTCACTATATTAATTATCTGTCTCTGACAAGAGYATTTCCAGCTCAAACACTGTCCCAGGTTTTTGGAAATTACATTCAGGAGTTCTGAATGGACATTACCTAGCAAGTCATTTGAGAATGACTTTTCAAGTGGGACGCAATGGCTTTTGACATATAGCACAGTCTATTATACAGGAATGACTGGACATAGGCAAACCTCAAGGTTGTAGGCCATTACTAAGGTCCATCTACCTGCTTAGTCTTTTGTCGCAGGAGACCAGGAACTTTGAGGATACATATTCTGTAAGAAGAATCAGGTTTCATACACGCAGATAATTAGTGCTAGACTTAAAAACCTGTGTCCATAAGCTGGATTCCAGGTGCCATGTACAGCGGTTAAGTACATAAAAAAGGAATCCCACATATTTATCCCATGTCTTTCTCACTGAGGCTATAAGAGCTACTCACAGCTACTAGACATTCTTCTACAAATGGTGTCAGCATATGTGGCCGGATAGTGACCATAATGTCCCTGAAGTCCATAGCTGTGACTCTTCCAGCCTGTGCGTTGTCTCGCTGCACAAAAGCTTGTTTTGCATGTTCTAATTGTATCTCCTGAAAACGTATGGGGGAAAAACAAAAAACAAAAATAATTAAGTTAGTCATAAAAGCATCRCCTTAATATTCTGCTCTTGATAGATTAGATATAATGCAATCCTAAAGCATATCTCATATTTGACAAACAGGATTACATGTGATCCCCTTTATATAGGATGTTGTACAACCTTTCAGCTTTTTCCATCTGTGGGGTATATGGCTCTATCATTGAGCTCAATATCTAAGACAACACCTCTGCCCTCTGAACATTAGGTCATGCTACTCCTTTAACTGAGAAATGAAAGGTGTATATCAACCAACTAGTGTAGGTGAGCTCCCACTCATGAACAATGCTGTTCCACAGTGTGCACTATCCAGTTTATTGCACGTGTCACAGCAGGTCAAAATACTTCCCGTAAAAGCATTTRTTGCTCCTTGAAACGAGGCAATGTGATCATCATAGAGATTTCCATGTAAATACCCACAAATCTTGAAAGCATTCCTCCAAAAAGCATCTTCATTTAAAATATAAAGTTATTACAAAACACAGCAGCAGCCTAATTTAGTACTCCTTGTGTCACAATTGATTAAGGATCACCTCTCACTATTTGAGCAGTAGTAACAGGCAGAAATTCAATCACACGTGTTATCTGACAGAACCACTGGATAATTTGACTTTGTGATTCAAATGTACCCCTGAGAGAAGAGAGGGGAGAAAGACATTTAATCATTCCAAAAATTATATCTTTTCCTATGATCTACACTCTTTCCTAATAAATCACTGTTGGACTACTTTTTTTATTTTTCCCATAAAGCAAATAGTCCTGTACAGATAGKAACTTGAAAATACATCTCAGCTTTTTGTCCAGTTCTACAACTTCTCGGACCACAATTACATTTTTGTTGATGTAGCTTAGACTTACAAACCTGCATGTCTTTACTGAATGGAAGAAAACAAATCCTTGYCATGCCATCCCTTCCAATTTCAAGGCTAATAAAAACATGTTTTTCACTGGAAGTATGCCTATTCTGAATACACATTTATAATAAATAATAAATGGAATCAGAGAAAAAGTATGTCAGTAATACAAAGCAAGTCTTGTAGTGGACAACAGACAGTTATTTCTACAATATTTAAGAATAAATATCTTAAAAGTCATATTAAACAAAGACTTGCACTAAGCAAGAATCACAAGCATGATGTGATCACAGTGATTATGGTCTCCTATAAGCTGATATTTACTTCACAGAAGCATTTAATACAACAGAGAGTGAAGGGTGAAAGGCAGAATCAGATCCACAAAAGGCATGCAGCAGCCACCATCCTTCCTTCCACCCACTCAGTTCATACGACAGCCACTGATCCACGCTACCATTCAAACCATTTCAGTCTTTTCACTTCAGCCTCTTGACCGCTCTAATTTTAGCCTTAACTTCCAATTAAAATGCTATATCCTGACCTTAAAGGTATGATAAAAGTCACCTTATGTATGAGGCAGAAGAAGGAAGAGGGGGAAAAAAAGTTTCAGCACTATGTTTCACTCCCAGCATTATTCAGAATTTTCTGCTTTTAATGAGAAATGCTTGTGGGGGTTATAATTTTAAGTGTTACAATTTCAATTCTGTCACGTTTCCTTTACRTTACAGCCCCCTACGTGGAGGTGTTACAGTTCAGCAACACTATTCACTCTGGCTGGATATAGCCATGTAAGCTCTTGCTTCTTTCCAATTGTGACTACACTTTCAACAGAATTTGGAAGCAAGCAATTTTGGGAGGTTTACAGTGGGAGGAGCACAAGAACACAAAAAACCTTGTCAGCTTGAGGCAGGCAGCTACTCAGGAGGCACACAGCTCTGAAGAGGAGTTGGGTATAATAATTCTTGTATCCCTAATAGTCACCACCTGGCAGGTGGAAACATATGAACAAATGAACAAAAACGTTTGTCATTAAGTGGCAGCATCACCAAGGAAAAAGAAATTGAATTTAGCAGAAGGACTACATGGGAAACTAAATGTTGATTTCTCTCTTATTCAATTTGTTTTTATCACTGAAATTCCTGGAAATCCTAAGGCGGCAGAATACAGCACCAGAACATAGCACAAAACCCTGGAGGACCACTTCCAGAAGTCTAGTTTGCTGTCATCCGTATGCACCAGGCTGCAAGTTCGGTGGCAAGTGTATCAGCTGGTGGACCCTCGGTTCAGAGCGATGTCTCAGCCACAGAACCAAAGGAGGGCTCACCTTCCAGAGAGACATGCTAAGGGCACATCTCTTGTCATCATCTAGTTAATTACTAAAAGGCTGTTAGTACTGCTGTCAAGTACAAATCAAAGCCCTCCATTCTTTCCTTAAGTACATGGTCAAGGATTCAGTGCTGCCATTTGCCCCATCCTCTTGTCAGTTAGGAAAGAGCAGCTTCACTGTAAAACAACAGCAAGACAAAGCTCTGAATAGGGTGATTTCAGTCCTAGGAGCTCCCCTTCTGCTCTTCTTCCATAGTTCGGACATAGAATCATAGAATCAGTAAGGTTGGAAGGGACCTCTGGAGATCATCTAGTCCAACCTCCCTGCTCTGCAGGGTCACCTAGAGCATGTTAGACAGAGTTGCATCCAGGCAGGCCTTGAAGATCTCCAGAGAAGGAGACTTCACAGTCTCTCTGGGCAAACTGTCCCAGTGCTCTGTCACTCTCACAGTGAAGAAATTCCCCCTCACATTGAGGTGGGGGGGGGAACCTGTGGTTCAACTTCTGCCCGTTGCCTCTTGTCCTGTCACATATGGTCATGAAGTGGTTTAAGCATCCTGTGAATAGTTGCAGACAACTCATCCTATCTTCTCAAAAAGATAGGGTCTTTTTAAGCTGTAGTTATTTTGAGCTGTGCTAAACAACATTGTTACCAGCTTCACTGAGCAGAAAGCACAGGGACTTTGTCACTTGATATTCCCAAAATATGAACAAAGCAATGATAAGGCATACAGGTACATTCAGAGCTTTACACAGTAACACAGTCTCAAAACTAATTTCTCATATAAAAATCTGTCACAAAAAATCAACACACAGATTCTACTGCTGTAATCACCATACATTGCATAACAGTGCAATAAACTCCTAAGTGTTTAACTTAAAAGCAAGGCTATCTATCTATTCCATCAGGCTCCAAGGCTGAAAAGCTAACACATCTCACAGCATGACAAACTATGTTTCAAAACGAGACTCAGTAGCCACCAGCAACTATCAGGGAAATATGATGAGATGTTTGTAACACTACCTATGCTAATATAAAAAATATCACCTTAAAAATAAGCTGAAGAAAAATAAAGCAAACTGTAGCATTTCATGAGAGTTCAGAGATGCTATCTGATTTGCAACAGTTTTTACTGTTTCACTGATTTTCAGTCCAAGACTCTTTAGCAAGGCAGATTATGCTTAAAGGGAATACAATCCTCACTGCTTTGCAATACAAATTACACAGCCTAAAGAATCTTCTCTTACTAGAGACTCTGTCAATCCAGAAATATTTAGGAAACAAACTTCTCCCTTCATGCTGCAAGTCTAAAATTCCCCTAGCTAGAATAAGTCTTTATGAAAAATTAATTTGCACATGATGGCAGGCATGCCGGCATCAGAAATTTCATGAAAAGATTTCCCATTTAGAGATTTTACCTCAGCTTTCACTTATAGCTCATTAAAAACATCACTACTTTTCAATTAGACAGAAATTTATGTTCAGGTTTCATTCTAACAGATCTACAAATCATTATATGCAGCACAGTCCTTTCCACTGGAACAGATCCCGAGATATCAATTCTAAGTAGCCCTACTTCATCCACAAATATGCTGGGCATGAATAAATTCCCAGATAATGTGCAAATAGATTTACAAGGCCCACATAAGCATACATTAAAATCCAATTCTACAGAACAGATTTTATATGTTGAGCAAGGGGTCAATATTGCTGTTCATGAAGTAGACCTACCATTTAAGTGATAACAGAGCGTGATTATTTCCAGATGGATACAGACAGGACTAAAATGTAGTGGGGAGATCTGAGGTAATTTTAAGCTAGCAAAATAAGAAGTAAGGTAAAACAACACACCTTTAGCTCTGTGCCGACACAGAGATTGTTATCTGGAGTTGAACTAAGCAGTCTGTAGTCTATACTTTGGGGCATCTCTCTGTTCTACTGCAGACAAAAAAAAGTAATGGCAGAACACAAACTTTCCAAATCCCCTACAAACTCTTCTCATTTAAAACAAGAAGAGATTTGTCTTATGCATGGATAAAACACATTCGTTTTATTTTCCATGTAGCTTCGGCTTTGTTAAAAGTGATGGTTAGTTTGCTGCAACAGATTATGAATATGTAACAACTTCTTGTGGCATAATAATAGGACCCAACATGAATGAATTTTAATCTAGCTGAATTATTTCATTAAAAGTCACAAATGGCATTGTATTTACAAAGCAGTACCTGCACTGCCTTACAGAACCATCTGGTCCATGTTACAGGCAACATAAAGAGCATTCACACATCAGGAATGCAGAAAGGTAGTTTGGTATCCGCTGTGGTCTCCTGCTGTCTAAGGTCCAAGGTCTAGGCATTAGAACAAGRAGACTGACTCATGCATAGGGAGAACGTCAGAAGGAGAGGCTGAGTACCAAAGGTTACAGAACTCTAAGGAAAATTTCTATGCCTCTGAATAATAACTCTCCAATTTGTGCTGAGAGTCATTTCTGTGCCAAAACTTCAGTACTTATAATATAATGCTGAAAGGCAAAGGTTGTTAAAGAAATAAATGTGCTTCAAAGATTTATAGTTCTAGAAAGTGGGTAAATAGATGTACTCACTTCCCATCACTGGTGGATCATCCTAACGAACTGTAATGATACTGGTCACAAACTGTAATGATACTGGTCAACTGTTTATTTGAACAGAGTCCTGGGACAATCAATTTGCATTAAAGTCTCTTCTGCCTGCATCAGTGCTCATTTTTATTCACAGCCTCAGAACTTTCCCTGGATGCATCTCATCTCTCTAGAGGATACCAAAAATTGTCATTCTGATTCTCTGTGCTTAGGCTCTTCTACCTCCTTTCTATCCTCGCCTCCAAAAAGGTGGTCTGGCTCATGAGGACCACTGCCATGTTTCAGCACAATCTTCTACTACTCTGCACTGCTCCATAGCTAAGATGCACCTTTACATTGCAG
>NW_028186446.1:4528586-4533075 GCF_003343005.1 Rhea americana
TACACTTTCAGTCAAGGAAGGAGGAACAGAAGTAAAGGAGTAAAAAGTCTAATAGTTAGGACTCATCTCCAAAGTTAGACTACTCATGCCTTGGCTCCTGTTCTTCCTAATTCAAAGAAAGAATACGAAAGTACTCAAAGAAACAACGAAAAAAAAAAAATTCTTCCAAATATCCAGCCATGACATTACAAGTTATTTTAGATCTGTGGCTCTGAACTTTTTTCTGGGGGGGTGAAAAAAAGTCTTCTTTTCATTCTATGTTTTTATTTAGGTTTTCCTCAGACCTCTAAACAAACAGATGCAAACAGGCATGGTAGTCTGTAAAACTGTGATTTTAATCCAAAATCAGGATATGCAGTCAGGATTTATTCTGTATGGAAGAAGGTACTGGAACACCAAAACATGTGGCCACAGACATTTTTTTCTGATCAAGTAACAGTTTTGCTTTATTTATCCAAAAGAAAATAATATTCACTATTCCGTCACGAAACTGTTCTATATCTCTATCTTTGCTATTTAGGAGTTACAATCATCAATATAAAACCTAAGGGAAAATGATTTAATCATGTGGTATCTGACGACCTCTTTACACAAAGTTAATTAGGCTCTGTTCTACAAAGTCAATTTGAAACATTTGTCTTAATAGCATTATCTTAATTATTCCTCATCAAAATGATACCACCTCCTACTGCGAACTAACRCACTTGTGTAAACAAAAAAGAAGAAAAAAGAAATCTAGCAGTCTTGAAGAAGGTTCCCATTTTAAAACTCTCTAGTGTAAATACTAATACAAGCAGTAAGTATTCAGAAGGAATACAAATAAGAAATTCTCATGCTTTGCCACTTCAAGGATCACTTTCCCTAGTGAAGACTATTTTTATTAGTATTTTTGAAATACGATCATCTGTTATTTTTTTTAGTAGCATTTTATTTTGCTTTCTGTGACAGAGTACCCCAAAGTRTGATCAGGTAAGAATTCTCATTAAAAGAAGGACCTTATTTTATTATCTATATGTTACAAGCACAATTCATTAGCATTTCCCTATCTGGAATTCTCTTAATTCAAGAAAGGTCAAAAGTAAAGAAGTATGTGGAAAGGGCTTGCAGCAAAATAACATTTTTACTATATATCTGAATTAAATAAAAATTTGGTAAACACATTTTTTACAGACAGAAGTACTTCCTAATAGCAGCCTGGTAACTGAATCCAAAATGTCTAATACTGTTATTTAACATTCTTTGACTCAGCCAGTTTAAATATATAGGAGATTTTCAAACTGTGATGTCTGGGTTTTTGATTTCATGTCTCTATCTACATGAAAACACAGAAAAGACCAGCTAAAAACAGTATTCCTTCTGCATACAGGTAGAAAAACAAACAGACAGACAGACAAATAAAAAGAAAAAAATCCAGTAGGCTAGAATTAGCAATTTAACCACAAGAGGATCTTACTTACCAGCACACCAGTAAGTCCAACTGCAAAAGCCTACACACAGTCTATCTTGCAACTTTCCTACCAGTGTGGTATTTAGCAAGTTTGCAAGTAACTTGATTTTTGTATCCTTCTTTTTAATCTTGACAAACTGTATTTTATTAGACTCACCAGTAAAAACTGAGTGAACTCCGCATAAGTTAGGTGTCTTTTTCGATCCTTTCCAAAATGCAGCTGTACGAACTCTGAATTCCAGTTAAATGGAATGTGCTGATGAATTGTGGTCTGGCCAAAAACTTGCTTAGCATCCTCTGGGAAGAAAAGAAAAATGTTCATTTAAAAATAAAATAGAGAGAAGCATACATTTATACAAGTAAAAGAGTATGTTTTCTARTAGGAAAACAACATTTTTCATATGAATTAGTAACATGTTGTAAAGTAAATTTATTTTTTTTAAATCACAATAAATGAAAAATTTTGAACACCTTCATAAACACAATCCCTAAATATCCTCTTTATTTGTGAAGTTATATACTAACAACATTTGATTAGAAGAGACGCAACTAGATATTTCAAGCTTCAAAGTCAAGCAAGAAAAGAGTAAAACTAAAAGACAATTTATATAAAAGATGACTAAAGCTAACCAATTTTCAGTGTAATCTTTTCAAGCTGCTAACAAGGAAAATTTTGTGTCACTATAATTCAGGCTTTTGTATTATTCCAAGAATCCTCCACATTCAAACAAAACAACTACAGAAATATCAGTATTTCCAGTTCTATTTTCTGTAGTTACTTCACAGAAGTAGCCACATGGAGAGCAGGTAGGGGCACAAACATATCGCCAACACAAAGTGAACTTCAATAGTCTCTGGCTTTCTGGGGCCAGGAGGAAGTTTGAGCACACCTAAATGTACGGTTCATAGTTAGGTTGAGTTTAGTCTTCTTAATAGATAATAGTTTATTACGGGTTTGGCAGACTTTTCGGTCTATTTTGGCATTTTGGGAGAAGAAATACTATTTGAAACATGGCAATTTGTGTTATCAATAATTAGGAATGTAAATCGTTGGAACTGGACTGTATATGTTAGAACTAATGGAAATAGCAACAAGATCTGAAGAGGTAGCTGACTTTCAGACAAGTCTCTCAAATGACAGAGCCACTGTAATACAACAGAAGTCTGTTCCAGCCAAAAATATGAGGCAAAGATATCTTCAAAGACAAACTTAAAGCCAGAGGTTCCCGAACTACTATACATGTTTGTAATACCTGTACGGCCCCTCTAGCAATGCCAGCCAGGAGCTAGTTCTCATCTCCTGTTAGCTCTTGTGATCACAGAGCGGCTGTTCCCAGGAATCACTCCCTACTCACAGGTAGGGCCAGGAGCTGCCTTCCTGCTCCCTTCACTCTTTGTAGGAAAAAAGACCAAGAACTCAAACTCAGTTCCTGTCTGTCTCTGTGGGCGCAATGTTGGAAGTCAGTTCCGAAACGTAGCCAGCGCTTGCGAGCAAGGAAATCAGCACAGCTTTGTGCCTGCCTGTTGGCAGAAACAGTTGGAAACCACCCCCTTGGAGCAAGCATCTGCTTGCAGTTAGGCCTGGGAGCTGGCTGCCAGCTTGTCCCAGTGCCCCTGGGCAAGCAAAGGTGGGCGCTGATTCCTTGAGACTTTAAGGTCTCTCCACCTGCATCGGTTTGAGCTCTGGTTTCTGGTTCAGTCCAGGTAACAGGCAGAGCCAGTCAGGCACAGCTGCTCTGCTGAAGTCCTGGGGAAACTCAGCCAGAGTAAAATCCACACTTTTAGCCACAGAAGCAGGAGAAAGCTCAAAGCAGGTTGGGAGGGTCAAGAGCCAGGAGACACCAGGAAGCGCCTAAGTGAATGAAGGATAAAGACACAGGGAAAAGAAGTCTTGAGAGAAGGTGAAAGAGGCAGGTGTCCTGCTGCACGAGCCTCCTGTCCCACATAGACCCACAAGCACTGTTGTTGGTATCACCCACAGACTTGTTCGAAAGCACAGGGGATGATYATACTCTGTGCTTTACAGCGATAGCAAAGATAAAACTGCAGACCTCTTTCCAACCCTCAACAGTCAAGAGTTTTATCTTCAAAACATACTATTGACTGATCCCACAAAATCAGTGGTGGAAGAACTTGTATTTAACTTGCAAGCAGAGATCTTGACCCTAGTTAATCTCATAGTCTTAAAATAAATCTCCCGGCTCATGTTCTTTGAGAGTTTTCTCCAAGCAACTTGAGACTGTGCCCCCAGGACTGCATTGTTCATTCATGTCTTCAAGCTCCATCATAACCAGCTTGGATTTTGCCAGCCAGCATTCTCCAGGAGCAAAATCGTGCTCTCAAGGGAACCAGAGGGAAAACAGACTGGTTCAGAGAGAGATCTCATCCCACAGTTGAACGCCTTTTATTTAGGATGCTTTCCACTGACACAACCAATACACCTCACCACATGTCAGTGGAGATTGCCTTTAGAAAGCTCCTCTTTTCTGCTGGACTTTCCCCATCACCACCCCAATCTTAAAAAAGGGAACCAGTAACAAGATGACAGCCTCAGTCTTGCCTGCAAGCAGGAAGAAATGAAAGTTTTCTCTGTCTGCTAGGAACCACTTTGCTTTTCCAAAATAAAGAAGATATTCCAGAAATAGTTCAATTCCAGTCTCTTGCACAGCAATGCCTCTTTCCCTCCCATCCCACTTCCTGAATTCCCCCACAGCAAAACATGATATTGCTGGATGAGATGAGAAACAAGTTGCCATTAAAAAAAAAAAGTTCTGTTGGACTCCTGACTGGTCTTTGTCAGATAAAAAGGGTGCATTCTTACTTGATGTCAAGTAAGAGTTAAGAAAATCCTAGTTAAAAAGGCAGTTTCAAATTCCTTTTGATGTGAACAGGCTCCTCACAGTCTTTATTTCAACTGGTTAACCTATGAAAGTTACACACTGTCCTGTGATTATGCCATTGATTTTATTTTGATTAGTTATCACATACTAGCTAAGGAACAATGTCCCCCCACCCCCCCGCCACACTTCGTAAACACACCTT
>NW_028186446.1:4533090-4579251 GCF_003343005.1 Rhea americana
AAAAAAAAAAAAAAAAAAAAAAAAAAAAAAACTACCTCAAGTAACTCACTCAGCAAAAACAGCAAAAAGAATGGTAATTTCAGAATAACACCAACTTTTAATGATTGCCATTACAAATGCAAACATAACCCACAGCAAAGGAGCTTAAAACCTTATCAAGCCTACTAAGAACACATTAAGATTATATCCAGGGCATTTGCATCCTCTTGTCTATTTTAGAGATTAAAGGCTACACACATGCCTCACAAGTTCAGAAAATTAAAAATATCCCTTCAAACATTCCAAGCAGAAGATAGTACATATGATTTGTGCCATGACTTGGAAAATAAAGACTTCAGCATTAGTGTAGGTATTTAATAAAATAGCAAGATTACGTTACATTACTTGAGCTTCTCAAAATAATATTGCAAATTTATGTCAATATGTCTTTGAATCTAATACCAGGTGCTTTTCTGACAGTGTGTATGTTGTATTATACAGCACAACTAGCTGATTGGAAGATTGCCTACTGTGCTTTTATTGACTACTTGATGGTATGAGACATGGCATCCTGCTTGCCGCAAACTTTTTATACCTACCCTGTACCTCTCTCTCATATCTATTCATAGTTCGCAAATCCCAACTAAGTTCAGTGGACTGTATCCTAAATTTTTCCTTCTTTCCTCACTAGTCTCATTACCAGTTCATCCAGAACAATTTCACTAACTTGAGCCTCATCTGTAGTCAAATTGCCTGATTCAGATCGTAAAGACAGTTCATGCTCCATGAAAAACTATCTACAGCATTTTAACTGTCAAAAGGTAGCAAACTGTTTATTAGAACTCACTTCAAGTTATTGTTCAGTTCTAGCAATATTGTCTCCAAATCATCCAAGTCCAGCATTAAAATAAAAAACCGACAATTTTAAAATGTAGTCTTGCCTCAGACCTGGAGTCAGAGTCCACAGCTACTCTCAAGTAGCTGAATTAAACACAAAAAAACCCACAGAGTAGCAGCAATGTCTTTCAGTTGCCAGGAGTTACTTTATTCACTTCTACTTCTTTTAAAAGGGACACTGCTTTTCCAAATCACAGAAAATTTTGGGTTGGAATTTGGGGGATTTGGGTGGGAAAAACTGGCCTAGACGTCACGTAGTTCAACCCACTGTCAAAGCAAGTCCAACCACTTCAAGTTGCTCAGACCATATCCACCTGAGGTTTAAATATCTACAAAGATGGAGATTCTACCACCTCTCTGGGCAGCCATGGTTGTATTAGCTGCTAAACCAATATTTATCAAGATAAAATTGATGCTTTTAAATCCATGCCAAAAAATTATACACTTGTTTTAGTTTTTAAAAAGCAACAGGTTAACGCTCATATTTGAAATTTTAACATTTAAAAGGAATGAACTGAATGTCATTTTTCTAATATATTTTTCTTATATATTCTGCATTTAAGAAAAGAAATCAGAAATCTCAGCTTCTAACTCGGAAGACCTTCTAGGCATTAATCAAAGTTATTAGGAGAATTACTTGCACGTGCCATTAAGTTACTTGACAGAACAAGCTACTAAAACCTTTATGGGCTACAGTTCATAAATATCTAATGTATTAAATCTGAAATTCTTTCAAACTAATTATTTGCACAAGTACCTAAATGTTTCATGCAGTATAACTGTTTGAGTCCAATAAAATTAATACCATTGCAATGCAGAGGTACAGTAAGTTTCATGATCAACTAAAATCCTATTCATCTTACGGAATAGCTGCAATATTTTTGCAGAAAAGCTGTCACAACAGTCCTTATTTTATAGTTGTATGTTCTACCTTCAAGCAATTAAAGAATTTATGCATGGTACAGAAAATCCGTAGCAAAATCCTGAACCTTGACAAAAAATGTGGTTACTCTGATGATATAGGTGACAGTAACTTCTATAAAGAACAGAGGCCCCTTCCTGCAAAGGGGAAAACAAAAGAAAATTTTGAAAAGAAATGAATTCTTGTAAGTTAACAAAGTTCCACATGCACCAATAACCTTTTCAAACTCTGGCAGTAATTGTTTCTACGTTCATCACACTTAAGGGCCTAAAGAAGAATATATGAGCATTAGAGCTACAACTTGGGCTCAATGAAGCAAAATTAATGCAAAGAGTGTGGAATAGATATTTTAGTGTGAGGAGATAAGGCTTTTAAAACAGAATATGCAGATCTCCTTCATTCTGATCTGAAAAAAAGATGATACTTTTACAAAATGATGTTTTGTTAATGCTAAGCATTTCTGATTACACATTTGGAAACAGAGTCCCTTAAATGGCACTCGAAAAAAGCACACATTTTTATTAAAAGTCATTTAGAATAAATCCTATATAGCTAAAAGACAACAACAACAAAAATTAACTCCAATGGGGCCAATTAAACTATTCATGAGGGTGGAAGGGCCACCCTCACAACCACAGAACCCAGCTGCCTTACCAACAACCAAGACCCACGTAAAGCCCAGTGGAGTCGAGAACAGGATTGATGTTTGTTTCAACAGGCTTTGCACCAGGTCCTCACTGATCATTTGAAACTGCTCTACATTTTTCCATAAGCTGAATGGTCCTGAATGCACTGTCAGGTTCTGCAACCTCTTCCCCTGACACCCAGGGTTTGGCTGCCTGTCCTCAAAGCCAGCCTAATGTGGTACAGCTCTGAGCACTTGGACCAGGGCCTGGGAAAAGGGCTGTGGGAGAAAGAGCCGAGAGAAGGTTCTTCTCAAGACCTCACCTGAGCAATGCTGCAGGGATACCTAAGTGGCCCCCAGCTGGCTGCCCTGACTTCCCAGCCTGGCCTCAGACCTGCCTCATTGTCATGGATTTGTCTGGCGATCGCCAGACCCTGGTTACTGCCACTGGACCTGCTCTGCTCTTATTCACGCACCGTAGGACCATGCCCCTCCTTGGTGAGGTCCTTGCCCACACCTGCCTGTCTTGTGGTCACCCTCAGCTCCCAGCTCACCTCTCTTGCAGAGCAGCCAGCACTTGCTGCTTCTGGACAGTAACAGCCATAAAGATGTACAACAGACTTGTGCAAACGCACATGTGTACAGAAATATGTACATATATCTGTCAAGACATTCAAATAATATTTCAAGTTATTTTGTGGTACTGAAATCATTGTGTTTTAGCCATGGTTTTTTCTTATTTACTGCTGTAGATTTTAAAAATGCTGCTAGTTTAACTCCATCTGTCTACAATCTCACACAAACTGTTCTATAATGACAGCTTTTTTATTTTTTACTTACGTCCACATCACATCTGCTCAGATAAGATGTGAAATGATGTTTTTCTTATTGGTAGTACTTAACTGTGTTGCCCATTTACCTCCATTTACCCAAAAAAGGGGCAACACTCCAGAAGTACAAGTGATCTCCCTACTCCTTTGTCAATGAAAATATATTGAAATAGTTTTATACAGGGCACACTATGAATTAAATAACACACTGATATAGCTTGATTACTAAGTCTTGCAGAGAAAACGCATGCTTTTCTCCAGATTCCCTCAGCAAAACAAGAACAGCAGGAACAGCCGTCACAGCCACCTACTTCACAGGTTACAAGCCCTAGAATAGCACTCTAAGGCTGTACTTTTATTGCCTTTTAATTCCTTCCAAAATGTGGACTACAATCTATTCTGCAATTCTGAATCAAAGAAATTAATTTAGGTTCTTTCCTTCTTAAAACATGACACGCAAGATATCTGGTAGAACTCTCAGACTGAAGCTTTCACTGTAGAAACTGAGCACGCAATTGAAGATAATGACTTGAAAAGCAGAGGAAGAGGCTGGTTTGCAAAAGAGATAGCAGCTATGGCCAGTGTAACTTATCTGCACTCTATCATGTTATTCTGCTATGGTTTTAAAACAGCTTCATTCAGAAGAGTGGAAAACCCTCCGTTAGTGCCCTGTATTTATTTAGACTAATATTGGTTTCAGCTTGCACCTGAACACTGTATGGTTGCATATATACACTTGCACATAAATACCTAAACAAATCTGAACTCACTCCCTTCATTAATTATGGGTGCGTATGTATGTGTGTGTGCATGTATGTGCATATATACATGCACTTATGTGTACATGGTAGTTTTCCTTTTTTTTTTTTTTTTTAAGTAGGAGTGGTTGTTCCAAATTTAAAGAAAATCCTCAAAGATAAAATTAAACTAAAATAATAAAAACGGTAATTTTAACCAATTTAGCTATTTTGAGTAAGTCCATTGCAGACTAGAGCTGAACTGCAACAGCCAAGCAGGGATTTCTGATATTTAGTATAAGCCAGTGTTGCTTGTGGGTTACTAAAGCTGTTACACCAAATTCTATGTCTCTGTTTCCATGTGGATAACTGAAATTCTCATCTGGGCTCATTTGTGTTACTCTTATCATGGAGATGTTTACAACATCGGGCTTGAAGAATCCAGACTGACTCAACAGCTTTCCTCACACCAGTASGCAATGACTTTGCTGTAGTTGTCCAGGAATACAAATTTTCTTCAGTATTCACATGATTGTTTCCTACAGCAGTTTAATATACCAACTGAAGTGATAAAATGCAAATTCTTGGCTTCAAGAAATCATCCTAAAAGAGCATAAAAGTTATTACACTTTACTCTCCAATACAGACTTGAGAGCTCTATTTCTTTAACAGCTATTTTGCTTAGATAGATGGTATAAAAAAATCACTTTCTTGCAAAGCATTAACATACATTTTCCCCCACTTAAATTCTTCAATTTCAAATGCACCACAAAATGTACTCCCACAACAGTACTGTATTAGTATAAAACTATTTTAGTTCAATTAAAATGTCTCACTATCTACCCCCAAACCTACCTAAACTGTAATTTTCACTTTGAGCACTTCCAACATGTTCTCAGTTTTGTTTTCTTTTATCAGCTTATCAAATCAGGTCCTGCATTCCAACTGTTGGAAAAAAATAGTCATTAACTGCTAGGTAACAGCAGATTTTCCAATTTAGAAAACTGAAGTACACACACTGCGAGTGTGTGTATTTTGCTATCTGAAATTTTATATTAAAATTTGCAATAGCAAAACACCTCCCTAGCTCTCAGAGCATGCTAAAGTATTTAACTCCTAATTTGCAATCCATGACAATTTGAAATGGAGATGGAACAAAATCAAATTCAAACTTTAAAATATATACTACTGCTACCACTGTTTAAACATATTGTGGTGTGGAAGGCTCTGGTTCCTTCTCAAATGCAGCCTAGTAATCATGTTGAGTTTTTTCCCCCTCAAAAACATAGGCAGTTGTATGAAGGATGGCTAACTCTCAGCTTATTGTTAACCAGAGAGTGACCTTATATGGCTGAAATTTACTCTCTAATTTGCTTTATCCCACCTTTTCCACACTTTTTTTTTTTTTTTTTTAAGTAGCATGAAGTAGCAGCAGAAAGCACAATATTTTAGTCATTTGAGCATGTAGCATTCTTGAATTATCCCACCAGCTGGAAGTGCTCTCTGTTACCTCCGTCTTTTAAAATTGGAGCCATTACAGTCAATCGTGCAAATCTACAGTCAGCTATTCATACAAAGTATATTTTTGACCTATTGAACTGGAACAGCTTTGGTGCAGATCTTCTGATCCTTGTCAAGACACCATACAACACATGCACGCCAGTCTGATATTGGGGTGCATCTGCATTCGGTTGTTCAGTAAACACTGCTCACAAGTGATTAAAATTTTTCCCCCAAGTCAAAGTGATTAAAAAAAAAAACTGTTTTGCAACTGGTCACTTTAAAAAGTGCAACAAAGCTGCACATATATCAAAAAATGGATGTCTTCACAATGTTTTTTCACCTCCAGGTAACACATTAACATCTGGAGCACATCAATGGAAAGCAAAAGCTTACGATGGCTGGTGGGCTGCCCTCATAAAATGAATTGGTTGACTCAGCACATCTCCAGGAGAAAAGAGACTGTATTGCGACAGCAACAACTGGAGTGTCAGCACCCTTAGAGACAGTCACAGAAGGGCAGAGAAKCACTGCAGCAGGCTGGAGTCTTGCACTAAAGGTGGCTGCTTTCGTTCAGATGTGAACCACATCCATTTTGTGGTATGAAGAAGYAACAAAGGCTGTATAGCACCTGTTGTACACAGAGGCGAGATTAATAACCATATCGCTAACCACATGTCTTTCAGATGTATTAARTAGACTTTAAAGATGAAAACAATCAAAGAGCCCCCCAAAAGCCCAAGAATACCAAGAAGTCCAGTATGAATCCTAACAAAAAGTTCAGCACATAYTCTCTTTTATGATAGAGACACACTAACTACTGAAGAAAAGTTATTTGGTTATAACTTCATTGCCATTTCCAAACTTTTAACATGGACAGAGCTRTCTTGCAGGTTAATTTTACTTTAATGAGAACATTAATACAGAGAACATGCTTCTGTCTTCATGATTTTCCCCCATCAAAAGATTCATAACAAGCTTCAAGTTTCACTTCTCTGCTGAAAATGTGCTTGCTTGCTCAACCTCTTATCTTCCCCCTGTTCTGGTTGTTTGGGCTCCTGTCACTTTTAAAAGAGAAAACTTTGCTTCTTCACGACTTGCCCATATACTACCCAAATTAGCTCGACCATGATTTCCAACCAAGATTTCTGAGCACATCTATTATCTCTGCTAAACACAGCAAATATCCAAAAAAAAACCAGGCTATTTCCAAGAGTAACATCCCTCTCAGCAGTTAAAATTCTGGATCCAAGCTTGCTCACTCCTGTCTTCCCTAGACACCAAGGGGAAATAACAGGAATTTATATACAGAATATTGCACATTTGGCTTACAGAAAACATTTTCAACCTATTTTTCAAGATGCGATTCCTTGAAAATACTTCTACTGGAGCTGTAGATATCCGTAATTTAAGCTTACTGGCAATAACCTTGTATTTCTTTGTTATCTTTTGTGGCCTCCTAAGAAGCGGGTGACGAACTGCCAATGCACATGGAGGTCACAGGTTTGGAAAGCACTAGGCTCTATGAGAGCATAAAAACAAATGTACTGCTTTTGCCATTAAGAAGAATAAAAACCCAGATCACTCCTGCAAAGGTAAATTGAATAGGCTGGCTAACTAAAACAGTATTTTTATTTTCCTTGTGCTTCACAATTGCTGAGATGGTCAGGCGCTGGAGCACATGGCATATGAAGAGGTGAAGGCAGTGGGGTTCGCTCAGCCCGGGGAAGGGCATGCTAAGGGGAAACCTTATTGCTGTGTACAAGTACCTGACAGGAGTGTGCAGGGAAGATGGACGCGCACAGTGGAAGGCCAAGAGGCAACGGACACAAGCTGGAACATAGGCAAGCCCAGAGAGGTGTTAGGAAATGGTTTTTCACCATGAGGGTGGTCAGACACTGGAATGTGCTGCCCAGGAGGGACTGTAGCGTCTTCATCCTTAGAGATACTCAGACCTCAATCACACACAGTCCCCGGGTAACATGACCTCGCCAGCCCTGCTCTGAGCAAGTGTTTGGACCAGATGACACCACGGACTCTTCGAACCTTAACTCTTTTACGGTTCTGTGATCACTCCTGCTAATGAACAAAGGATATGCTGAGCCTTCAGTCTGATATTTGTCAAAAGGCAGCTTTAATTAAAAAGTAAAAAAAATCTTCAGTTCTAGATTATTTAGAAAGCTCAGTTGTATAGTCTAGATGCAATAAAACACAACTGTGTAAAAGGATGGAACTTAATAAAGACAGATTTACTTTGCAACTAAAACATGCATTGTTTTACTTAAGATGCTTTCATGAAAGTATGCCTGGTTACATAACATTTTAGTTACAAGAAAAAACAAAACAAGAAAAACTTGCCAGATTGACAGTATATGTAGAAATGAAACTCTATGAAAATAACATCAAGCAGATCTCAAAAATTGTTTTGAAGAAAGTAAACATGCTGAAAAGTCTTCCTTGCATCGTCTTCTAAAATTGTTATTTTCATACAAAATCCAGTACAAACAACAAAAAACATTACAGATTAAAATTCAGATTTGCATGTGTACTGCTGCCATTGGACTYGTCATATCTAGGCACATGCCAGTTATAAACTAACAAATTACACTGGACAGGTTTAAGCTAACACATCACAAGCTACAAAYGGCTTTTCACCACTTTGTACCAGCAATGGAAACCTCATTGAGCATTACCTAATATTGCAATTTATCAAGTGATCAAAGCTTGCATTTCAGCAATTTATTTTGATAGCTCAAATTTAGCTTTTCATTGCCTTACATGGTATTGAGCGTGCTAGGCTGGGTATCACTAAACTAGGTGTTGTACAAGAAGAAAAGAATTATAGATCCTGTAAGATCATAACAAGGAACTATAGGAGCAAAGCATAAAATAACTCTTTGTAACAAAAAACAAGAGTTAGCTCAAGAAGTCTGAACCTAATCCTTTAGTGAAAGAATCAGCTGTGGTACTCCTGCAACTATTCTTAGCAGGTTGAAGAAGTATCAGAGCATTAACACTGAGGAAAAACTCTGAAGCCTATCACAATAGCTCTATGTGCCTTTAAAACTCTGTTAACRGCTATGTGCTTTTAGAAAGTTTACAAACAAGTATCCAGGCAATTCAAGTATCACAAACAAACAGGAGTGCTTAGTAAAATAAATCATTAATTCACATGCTCCTCTAAGAAATGTATACTGTAAGAGAAGTAGAGACCCACAATAACTACTGTATACATGTAAATACAGAGTTTTATTTTGAGACAAAAACAGAGACACCATCCAATTCTGCAGCTGCTATGCCAAACAAACAACAATTTGGGGGTTAGGTTCCCCAATCCTGTTGGTTAGGTTTTTTGTTGTTTTTTAAGGACAGACTTGTTCCACAGCATACTCTGATTTCTCAGGGGAGCACAGCATCCATTTTTAAATAGCTTCAAGTTGAAAAAAAATTTTTTTAAATCACACACACCCACCCCACAGCTACATTTCAATAAGCACAAGAGAGCAAGAATTTCTGTTTAGTGGGAAATTCTACTTCAAAACAAATCCAAATGAAAATTTTCAAAGTCAAGTTCATCGCTGTCTGGCAGCATAGACTTGGGCAAATCCTATCTCTTTTGGTGCCTTTTCCTTCTCCGAGAGCAAAACCAMTGTGGGTAACACTTATTTCCCCTTCAGTGGCACTGTGTGAATCCGTATTGGAAAAAGACAGTGCCTGKCCTTAGATACCACTGCTGCATCATTCGAGGCTCAGAACTGTTAGCTTGAGTCATTTCATTTACCCATCTGAAATTAAAGATGGAGTTAAGATGACTTAATTTTAAACACTGACATTTTTACCCAAGCATCTCAACCTTTTTTTTTTAATGCCATCTAGTAAAGAATTTCAAAGGGCTCTGCTTTTTTAATGAGGCATTAAAATACAGTCCTACTACAAAAAAGCAACTCAACTAAGTCTCTTAAACCCCTGGACTTACATTATCAGCTTTTATGTGCCTGTCAACACTCAACAGTAAGAAGCAATGGTTTGCTCTTTGCCTTGAATTTAAAAGCCAGCTAAACTTCCTCCCACTTTCCTGCTGAGAGCTTTAACTCCTTGCAAACTGTCAAAGCCCCGACACTTCAGCAGCAGATAAATCTACAACATGATGCAATGGCCAGGTGTAGTCTCAGTGAGCCACTGGTCATTCATTTACTACTGACCATTTCACTCACTCCCAGAAGTGATAAACTAGAAACACCTTCCCCTCCACCCCCTCAAGACACTTACACTGCTTGCAGATCAGCTCTTTCGCTTTTAAACAGATGCTAGCTCTGCCACTGTACTATGTACAGCTACCCTCTAGCTTAAAAAGAATTGAAACATTCAAGATTGTAGAGATGTCTACATACGGCTAAAATGCAATAGAATTTCTAACCTGGAAGCTAAACTGTGTGGTATTCTTCTCTTCAAACATGCAACAATTGAGTATTAAATACTAAAACTTCTCTAACACAGAACATTTCCCTAAATATCTATATCCTGGATATAGCATCCAATAGAAAAGCTCATTGACACAAAGCCCATTATTATTTTTTTACAAAGGTACCACACACTAAGTGCACCTGTGAAAGAATATGAATTAGATGATTTACGTAATAGAAAATACGAAGTTAACAACTGGGAAGCTCTGTATTCTATTCAATATAAGATACAATATTTACACCATTATCTCAGTGTACAAAAAACAATGACTCCAAAAATAAATCATCCTGTATCTTAATGGGAATAAAATCAGATACAGACTTATAAGGGGATCCTTGAGATACTACGCTTAATAGCAGCATAGTGGAAAATGATCCTTTCTCTTTTTTGTTCCTTTCACACTGTAATTTTACTGTATACAAAACCTCTATTTAAGCCTCCTAACCTTGATAAGGACTTGATCCCATTCTCATTGAAGTCAATGGAAAAAGATCTCATTATTAACTTTAAGGATGCATGATTGAGGCACTGAGGGGCAAAGTTACAGGATAGCACTGTAATAATTAATTTACAAAAATAACTATTTTCTCCTAATACAAAAATACGTTTCTTCTTTGTGATAGAAACAGAAACTAGCTTTATGTAAAGGCCAGCCATTTTTGCTGAGAATGCACAACACCCAGACAGCTCTCATATCCTTCCCATTCTAGGCTTTTTTTCAGGTAGTAGACATAAATATAGAAGTTACAAATGCATTTATGATTTCAAAGGAAGAGAAATTTAAAAAAACAAAACAAAACAAACAAACAAACAAAAACCCCAGAGGTTCTGCCAACCTCGGCTTCCTCTTTCAAGTATCTTAAATACAGCCTGGCATGGAGTTTCTCTCATCATGAAAAGGACATCAATGGGCTTCAAATGCCACAACATCCTTTGACTCGTGCACTAAGCCAGACCTCAAGGGAAGCCTTTGCCAGCAGCAAAAGTATTAACGAGAATGCCAAGAGTTAAAAAGTTAAGTTGCACTGATTCAGCATTCAGATCAAACAGCCAGAATTCTTCCTAGATTATTAAGGAGTGCTGCAAGCAAGTGGGGGCTCTGACCCAGACAAGAGCCTGCAGATCACAAGCATTCCAGGAACCCTGCTTTGCCCAGGCTGGAACAAACCCGTTGCAAAACACAGGCGCCCTCCTGATGCAAAAGCAAGCCGTCTCTCGTTGCCTCTCTGTCCATACACATGCACAACACTGCTGGGCACAAAGTACTTCCTTCACCAAGGTTATGGTCAACAGAACTTTTTCCATTTTCAAATCTATTAGCATCCATAGTAATTTTTAAAAAGCTGTCCTAGCAAGTAATATTGTGCACAAAAACATATCTTTTATAAACTTGGGCAACCGAAATACCGAAAAACTAAACATACACACACACACACAAGAGGAGACAGCAAGTCTTCTCACTAGCCGCAACTACGAATGCAGAGTTTTGGAGCTGGAAGAAGGAATTAAATGCTTCAAGCAATAATAATAGAAGATCTTTTCAGTTTAAATGGGAAGGGAAGGGCTTTTTAACTAAGCATTAAGTATGTGTAGGGAATACCAGCAAAAGACAAAGGACATGCAAAATGTATGTTCAGAAAAGACAAAGAATCACTGTCATGCAATTTTCCTTTTATTTAAAACAGTTTAACAACCGATTAATAAAAACAGACATATATAGATAACCATATTCAAATTTAGCAAATTAGAAACAGCCATTTTATTCAGCATAGGTACTTAGGATTAAACCTCCCTCTCCATACACACACACATTTTTTGAAATGCAGTCAGAAGTTATTCAAAACTGCTAATTTGTGAATTGTTCTTCCAGACAGAATGATCCATGTCCCTAGCCAGGTGGCAAATAGTCCTACAGATATCAAAAGCTGTCTCTGTGGTATCTAGAAACAGAATAGAAACAGTCCCCACAACCATGCTTTAAATTGGTCTCAGCATTTCTCATGATGTCCTCAACACAATTGCCATACCTCCAAAGCACAAATTTTCAGTAGGTCAATAATGGATTTATTACTGAAAAAAAAACCTCACAGAAGAAAGTTCTAAGCTTTAAAAGGAAACCAGCTTGAAATCTAGCCAATTTAAACAAAAAATAATTCAAGGTAATTTCAGACTCCACGTTTGCCCAAGTCGTCTGGCAATTTTTTTGCGGTTTTACAATCATTTCCTATAGCTACCTCTCACTGCTGTTCTCAAGACCTGCACAAGCACATTGGGGAAAAGTAAAGGAAAGTAGTGACAAGTTCTCTAGAGAAAACCATGAAAATGACTGAGAGCTTGACTTCATATTGTACACAAAGTAAATGATTAAAAAAAAAAAAAAACTAAATGAGAAATTTCTTTGGCATAAGGGTAATTCAATTACAAATCACTGTTTTCTATGGTAACAGAAGGTAAAATCAGGTTTGGCCTAAGTATGAATTTTTAAATTAGCAGTGCATATTTATAAACCCAGTCTTACCAAAAGTAACTTCTCCTTTGCCAGTCTTGTCAAACAGCTGAAAGGCCACTATGAACAATGCATCTGGAGCACACAGGACTGACTCAAATGCCACAAATTCTTGAAAGGATATCAGCCTGAAGAGGAAGAAAAAAGCAAGAGCTATGAAACCACTTGCTTGTGGAAAATTAAATACAATCTAACATAGCTTATGCAAAAGAAAGAATACCTCAACCAAACTGTGTATGAAATGTTATCAATAGGGATCAGAACTCACCCTAAAATGCCTTACCATGGACACTGCCCAGGTATTGTCAGCAGGCCTTTACACTGCCAGATGGAAATGACTTTGCACAACACGGAACTGTTCTCCTTAGCAAGTCACAACAGAACAAAATAAGCAAAGCGCCCAGTGTGGCTACTCACCTCAACGATAATGGCTAACTGAACTACCCTCTGGGTAAGCCTACCTCCCTCCACTGGTAAGAGGCAAGGCCAATAAAGATATGAATAACTTCCTTGGAGACTTAAGACTTTTGGAAAGCAAATTTGTTTAAGATCTACATGCTTCCACTCATTTCAGAAGGAACGGAACAGAATACAGTGTCTGTTTGTTAGGAACTTGTTAGTCATCCATTGCAGCCCTCAAGTGCTGCATGTTGAGTCACAATTTTTCAAGCAATGGTGTGCATGTTCTTCCTCAGCCCAAGAGCACTTTATTCAAATTCATCATTATAGCCACGTCCCCAAAATGCAAGTGCATTAGCAGAGCACAGATAAAAGCATAGGTGCTTTTCCTTAAATTAGTAAGTAGAAAAACACAACAACTTGGCTTCTTTGCAGTAGATCTGATAGAGCAAAAAGCTTGAGTGGTTCTAATTTCTCCAGGTCACATCCAAGAGTCAAAATGGAGATCACTCTCTTCCTTAAGAAGGCAAAGAGTTGTGGGCAAACCATTCTTCTACTTCTTCTTAAATGACTAGGTTGTATAGTTTAAAATTATCTTCAAATGTGTGGCTGCAGGGCCTGCTGGCAGTCTGGGAGATTTAAGATTGCCCTCTCCCTAGGCTGTTTTACGTCAAAGAAGCCCACATATAGCTTTAATGGTTTCACATGGCAGTAACTGGGGAATGAAGATTTGATTTGAGTCACACAAAATTCAGTTTAAGAAGTTCTAAGAAACACACACAAAAGAACATTTTTTTTTATTAGAAACTAACTGTACCACTAGTACAGTTTGACTTCTACTCAAAATGATCTTGTGGCCAGTTCAGTGAAAAGTTCTACTGAGTATGTAATAACGGTGAAGAAGGAAGAGTTTGAATAAGTTAGAAAAGACAATCAACTCAGCAGGGCCCTTTGCCTTCAGTAATACAGCAATTTTAAGTCACCTTATCTTAAGGGAGCTTTAAATCACCCACAAATGTGCTAGAAGTCAACAGTCAAAGGTCCAGAAGGTAACACAAGCTGCTTTCTGAGAAGAACATGAAAATATGAGAAGATGAACAAAAGGAGAATATCAAAAAATAAGTACTATGTAGAGAAGACCAAAAGAATTGTCCTACTTTACCTCCATCAAGATATACATACTAAAAGCGAAAGGAAGCACATTTAGAGTTAAAAATATTCTAACAAATAATTAGCTTTGGGAACTTACCACCATAAGATACTAGGCAGGGAGAGAAATACATAAAAATAAGTCTCTTGAGGTATTTTTAATAGTAAACTCACAACTGATGATGTCAGTAAACATATAAGCATCAACTCATCTTTACTAGTAAAAAAGCCAATGACTTGCTGCATAAGCACACATTATCACATGGGCAGTCCATTATGCAGTTTATTATAAATTCCTTGGGAGCACCAGATACTGCCACTGTTAGACACTGAGAAAACTGATACTTCATCTTTAAATGGAAGAAAACTTCACTCTCTCCTAAGCCAAAAGTAATTAAAACAGAAAAAAGCAGTATTTCCTTCAAATTTAAATCAATACATCACAATGTATTCAGTTTCATGTTTACTCCCATTTATTGTCACTCTACGACTTACAGGTTATAATAACTCATTATTATCCACAATTGTTACATCCCTGACAACATACACAACATTTAACTGACATAAACCACCAAACRCTTCTGCCCCAAAGTTTATAAAGCCCGAACAGAAAAGAACAAAACAACGTGCAACAAGACTCTAGAATAGGACTGTCTAGAGCTAAAAATATGAACTATCTGCCAACAGTTTTTATAAAGCATCTTTTTACATGAAACAAAATTATGTATCCTTACTAACATATCCCAACACATATAGTGACCATAATATGGAAAAGCATTCAGCACCTATCCTAGCAGAATCCTAGCTAGGAGTACACTAAATGTTATTAGACCTGGATTTGATTAGAATTCCACACACTAACACTGCTACAACATTTTTTACCAGTATAAGCATTCTTTGTCACTACTTGCAAGTAATAAACCCCCTGATAAATCAGAGACAGATGATTAAAATAACCCATGTCCATTTTTAAAAACAATTATTCATAGTTCTAGGAAGATTAAAAGTGTACAAATTGTGTGGTTCCAGTCAGACTATTAAAGAAGAGACATTAATATCGGCCGTGCCAGCTGAATTCAAATTAACCCAATTTTTACATGTTAATTAAACCAGCTATTTTCTTCTTATTGTRTTTTTGCTCCCTAAGTAGACTAGCCTGCTAGTGATTCCCAACAGATCTATTCTTACAACAATGACGTATTCATTTACTTCTATTATGACCATACAATACAGTAACTGAGCAGTAATTTTTCACAGTCAATTACACGTGTGATTCTTAATGCTTAAAGATGCTGAAATAATGTGTACTACATAGCCATATGCTCACTTCTCTATACTACACAAGGGTAGTTGCCTGGGTAACACATTTTCTCTCTGGTTTAGCATCAGCCTTTTGGGTTTAGCATAACCCTTCACTGAATATCATTAGGTGTCATTAAACAGCACATATTAACATGGACTTCAATATACTACTTAAGAGTTATTTTATCTACTTAAACAAGTGCTCATTTATATTACAAAAGCAGAAAAAAGCCTAGTAATTTTACACTGTGCAAAGAGAGAGATGAAATGTTGACAAAATCATACATCAATCTTAAAGATATCCTACCTAACCAGTCAAAATCTTCCTTCACCTTCATGTCCTCATTAACAGGGGCAACACTGCACAAGAAAGATTGAAATTCTGGTATTTTCAGAATATCCGCACACAAGAGCTACAAGCCAAATGCAGCAACTGAGTACAGTATAGCAAGATTACTATTTACCACCTCTCCTCCTTCCTCCATGCTTTTTCTTTTGGTGCTGATGCCCAAAGCTATCTGGGCACCACACAGATGTAAAGCTTTTCCACCAGAGAAAGTCCACATGTAGCCAAACAAAGGAAAAAAAGCCCTTACACACTGCAGTAATACATACAAATGCAATGATGAAGAGGTTTCTTCAGAAATCAATGCATATGTTTTTACTGTATCAGCAATTTAAACATGATAACATAATGGGACACAAATTGAAGCTACATCTATTATTTTATGCTGCAACCTAGGTAAACTAAGTATAGTGTAAATTGGTGCATTAGGGGATAAATTTATATACAATAATAATGGAAAATGCTGGCATTTCCAAGTGTTATTTTTGAATAGTTTGTCCTTTCTAAAAATAAAGCATACAGTATTTCTCAGCAAAGTGTTAGTTACTACAGTCCAAACAGAGATGTATAGTAAATACTTACTTAAGTTTTTAAAAGTACAACAAAAGACAGAAAAATATTATGTTACAGGAGGCTGCATGGGAAATGCCTGGACTGCTGCTGCTATGCCTTAATAGAGCCACTGTATTACTGGAAGAGTTTCTGATCCAGCTGAAGACAGCTGAAACATTCTTTCAACTGGAACCAGGAACGGGAAACTTAAGGCCAGAAAATAGGMAAGGCTCTTAAGTCTGTTTCATACAATCTACTGCTATATGAGATAGGTGGATGGAGATACTGATTTCCAGCCCTCTAACTCCAATCTGCTCTACTATTGTCCCACCAGGTTGAATGACTTCTCTGGCAATCAGCAAGAAGAGTGTTTCTTTTTTTTTCTTTTTCTTTTTCCCTTTTTTTTTTTTAAGGAACTATTTTAAAAAATGCCTCAGAATAAGACAGAATAAAAAAATCTGCCTCTAAAGATCCCTCTGTCCAGTCTTAAGATAAAGATAAATCTCRCTCCCATGGCAACAGATATTCACTGGACACCAAAGCTGGACACCTGAATCTCCCTTTAGGAAGTCACAGCAACAGTATGTTCTGTAGCTATCCTCAAATCCCTAACTCCTGGCAATACAAAAACTGTGTTGGAGCTACAACACAAGAGATGYTGCCCACAGCAACCACAGTGACAGTCCATGCAAAAAAATACCATTATTTGCTTGCACCCTTCTTTTTCCAGTTCAGGTCTCTGAGGAAAAGCATGTAAGAAGAGAATTACCAACACTGTGCCCATTTCATCTGCCTGGTCCACTCTGCATTGCCTACTGCCACAGATTTTATAGATTCTGTTAACTGCTGATAATTTGCTTAGAAACCTCACCTGAACAAGAAAGAAAATGTAACATGAAGTTCATTTCCCTGCACATGGTTCACACTGAGGACTTCTGCAACTCAGGGATAGGCAACTCTCTACCACTTTGTTTGTTCTGCTAATGAATAAGGAGATCTTTTGTTGTCTTGCTTCTTTCTACCTGTATGACTTACAGATTTCAGCACCTCCYACTGGCGACACTTGGTATCTGTATGTAACTTCTCATCGAAAACAAAAGAAAGTAAGGTGTTTAAAGAAGTGCTTGGGACAATCCTTGTGATTCTGGGCTCAGACTTTTTTGGTGAATGGTCACACTCACTGATCATGAGGAACATGCTTCTTTAGAAAGGAGCAGGAATCTGAGAGTGAATAAATGCTCTAGAAATAGTGTTGCAGCATTTTCAGAACCCCACTACTTTAAGCCATTAACACTGTAATAAAATTAACTTGTCATTGCCCTTGCAAGCTATCTTCTTTTTTATACTAGAAATAAAGCTGAATTATCAAACAGGCTCTCATGACGTTAAAGCTTATGAACCTCTAAATATTCATATTTAGCATAATAATACAGCATATTAAAAATGAACGTTTGTACTTCATTTTGAAAGTTAGGGGCTCTGAACAAAGACTGCCAAGATGGAGAGAATTCAAAAATTCTCTCTCCCCCCCCCCCCAAAAAAAAAAAAAAGGGTCCATTCACATTCTTAACAGGAACCAAAAAAGGCTGGTCCAGATAGCCAGTTTATGCATCATCAAAAATTACTTTCAGAACTGTCTCCATCCATTCACATAATAGTATACCAGCTAAACCAGAAGAAAGCCTAAGTATCAGAAGAGACTCTCCAAAGACACATTAGAAACATGGAGTCCCTAGTCAATGCATACTGAGGACTGCAGAAACAGACCTTAAKCATGGTAAAAAGCTGCAATTAGAAGCCTCAATATTACCCTGCAAAACTTCTGCAAGATCACACCAACTTACAAAATCCCGAACTTGTCAGCAAGTTCACATAGACTACAGTTTTACATTTTGCTCCTTCTGACACCAGCCTCTATTCGTGAGGGAGATCCAAATCACAAGGTACGGATTATACACACAATCTTCTTATTATAAAATGGATTTGAAGTCATGTAATGTAGAAAATGCAGTTTTTACAGGCACCAAACCAAGGGAAGAGTGATCAAAATCTGAGAAAGATTTAGYATTTTCAGTAAATGTCATCTGAAGCCACTACTTTCTTGCTACCGTTATGCCAATGTGGCCAATGTAACTTTTTACAGGATTCTTTTACCATGGATAACAAACATCACATTAACTTGTCTTCAAGGTTTAAGGTGCTCATCTGCCAGATGTGTGAGGTCAACTGAGCAGAAAATAGGGCACAGAAACCACCACAAAAGTTCAGTTAGATATGTGTCTCTTCACTAGGAAGCCTGCATTCTCTAGTCATGCTTTATTTATCTCACATTTTACTCTGTGCAACTGCTGATATGAGTCATGCTTTTAGTTTTCTGGCTTCTAAAAATGCCACAACTACAGACTTTAAGTCCATAGCTAATTATTCTAAAGTTTCTCTAAAGATACTTTAAAGGCAGAGTTCAAAAAATGCATTCATATGGGTGAAGAGACAGCTTGCCTGGGCAAGTACCAAAAGCAAAAGCTAGGATTTCATCAAAGAAGGGGGGAGGAAGGTGGAGGGGTAGCTAATCTTGCCTATTGGCAAAGTCAGGCTTTCAAATGCAAACCATGTGCAACCAACAATACTCTGTCTTCCCAAGCCTGCAAAGTGGTTCCCTAAATAGCTTATTTGCTCCTCCTCTCTCGTGAGGAAAAACAGTGGCAAAAACTTCAGTACTACGGCAAAGCAAACCAGAGATATGTTTTTCTATGATCTTTTCCTATATCATCTTAACCTATTTTAAATTGCTATTTGTATGTGTATCTGTGACAAATATATGAAGTAAACAGGGACTGAAAGACTCAGGGAGGGAAAGGAAAGCAGGGGCTAAGGAAGCCAGCCAACAAACATGAAAGGTTCAATGGATTAAAAATATATAGTGGACTAAGTATAGCTTGCTCAGCTACATACTACAACACACTGTTATTACTGATTTCACTTCAAAGATACTGAGTTCCTTTATGTAGTGATGGGGGGGGGGACGACAGATAACTCTTGGGGACCTAGATTGTTCTGGAAAGAATGGTTTTGTATTTTCTAAATGAACAAAAATGAAAAAAAAATTACACTTACCCATCTTTGGTCTGATCAACCACACCTGCAAGGAGCTGTACAGTGCTCGCATTAGGCAAGCCATCTCCAATTATCTTCAGGTACCGTGTGACAAAGTCATTAGGAGACATAAAGAATTCTCCATTCTTCTCCACACTTGCATACTGTTAAATAAATAAAATATTTAGTGCTTCAGACTCATCCTTCTCCAGGCTACCCACTGTTTCTAATCAGGACTAGACTTACAGTATAGCAGTAAGACAGTTACTGCTCTGAAGAACCTATAACCTACATTGAATCAGGACTGAGTTCATGGGAAGTAATGTAACAGCTGAAGGCTTGGCTTCCCAGACAAAAGAGCTACAGATTTATGACTATTTGTTCATCATGTCAACCATTTCTCCATATTTGGACTAGAAATGGTTCATGTTCAAACATGGAATGTTTTTTTCCAAGTAGAACACTAAGCATGCATGCATTTGCAAACAGGTATATGACATTTTAGGCCCACTGAAAACTATATCAAGTAGGAGATACACTAGCGTATTTTATTTAGCTAAAATGACACCTTTGTGTAGCCAATGTATTTCAACATAAAAGGGTGGGTTTGCTCCTGAGAAATGACTTTGTTGTGCTAAYGGAGTACGTCATCCCACAAGAGTGTCCACCTGAGGGTGTTTTTTTTTGGAGCAACTGCACAACAGCAAATTCAGCCATAGCTAGTTCTTAAGTAAAGAAGAACCTACAGATTTTCTTCCTTGGTTAAAAGGCTCTGAAACAAGACCAGTGAGAAGTGATTTTGGGGGGGGGGGGGGGGGGGGGGGGGGGAAAGGGGAAGGAAAAAAAGGGGAAGGGGAATTTGGACATTTTAAAAAAAGAAGAGTGATCTGAGATCTTACCAAGCACCTCTGGTATTCATTGCTCCTTCTTTATGCCAGAGTTACTATTCTGAATACCACTCCAAAACCAGCACTCAATATACGCAAGATTATTTGCTCTATAGGAGGCCACAAGTAACAAGTTTCATGTATCTTCTTTGATATTAAAAATACATAAGATAATACATAAATAAAATTGCCTTTGTTACCATCCTTATCCTAATTCTTCAGTCATCTCTCAAATTTAAAAGCCCTGATTTTCTGTAGAAAGGTAAACTTGAAATCAACTCTAAAAATGTTTCTTGGTAGGGAGGGAGGCTGGAGGAGATGATAAAGACAATAGTTAAGAGAACAAAAATCCTAAGCAACATTTACAGCACCATGTGTTAGCTTTAAGTGAAATGGGTCTGCCTCAGGATAACAAACGTGCATTGAGAACAGAAAATCAACTTGTTTTATTTATTTATTTATTTAAAGATGGGATGATAAAACATTGCTGCTGCTTCCCATATGGCATTATCCACACTGAAGTAATAAATAAATTAGATGCCTACTGAAGAACACCACAAAATAGCAAAGACGTGTTTTGTTTTATATTGCTATGCCTCTGCTAAGGGAAGAAAACTGCCAGTTTTCATCTGAGACTCATACTAGTGCCTGCCGAGTACTGTTACACCTGCTGTAGGCATATAACTCTCAGAAGGATGCCAAAGTGTAACAGTAAGTAGACTATTTTCTTCTAGTGCTATATAAATACAGTCTTCAGGTATAGCAATATCTTCAAGGAATAAGGCTTCAGAGAAGCAAGCCCAAACAAAAAACATAACTTGCTTTGGCATCTATATTGGTTAGCATTTAAGGATTCATGATTCAATAGATACTCCTCATAAAGCAAACCTTCTAGTTGATACACCACAAAGAATTTTCAGTTGTATACTTCCGTAAGAACTAGCAGATCAATTCATTTCAATGTAATCATTTGCAGGGAGACAGAATCTTTCAGAATCCCAGCCTCAAAAACTTTTAACACAGCCACTATTGAGAAACAAATCAAATAAGTCAGACAGCTTCTATATTTCATTTTTTTCTTCCAGGCTAACCCCCTGCTAGGGCACTCAATAACAGAAAACAACATAAGGTTTCAGTGTCCCCCTGTTTCTTGTCATTGTGATTTACTCAAGTGTATTTGAAAACCAATCACGTACACTATACTACATATAGAAAACGACCTTGGAAAATGTCAGCTTGATCACTTTGACTAAAATCTAATCTCTTAGGGGTTATGGTAGAAGACTTAGAACAAGTAGAGTTAGTCTTAGAAATTATCATAACAAAAAGAGAAAAACATCAATTCTATTGGTTTTGGAAGAGGGACATTAAAAAATATGGTTCTTTACAACTGTATTTTTCCCCACTTTCGCAATTATACCCACAGAGAATTTGATATTATACAATAGTACTTAATGGCTTTTTGGTAACTTATTTCCCTACATTTTAGATAGTTAAATATTAACCAGTTCAGCCTCATTTTAAATAAGATTTGCAAACACTTTATTGTGGTTTTGATGTAATAAAAATTCTGAAAGTTGACTATAATGAACTGTATTTAAACTAACAGCCTCATATTTATTTCTACACAGTGAATGTCATTCCTACTTGGAAATGGTATTTTTTAACTCTTAAATCGAGTTTAAAAAATGGCTGTCAAGCTATTTTACAAAAGAAGATTGCACAATCTGCAGAAACAACTGTATTGACCTCACCAATTAAAATCATCTTAAATTCAATTCAATTCAATTAAAATCAGTTTAATTAACACTCTGGCCATAGCTTGCTTGCAGCGCACAAAACAACATGCCATCGTCATGCATTCTCTGTCCTTTTTCAGGGAGTTGCATAGCAATTTCTGTATTACACTGAACAAAATGCTGAGATCATATTTCATTCTTCCAATTATCGAGATCTCTTCTTTTCAATGGTGGGGGTAGCAGAAAAGGTAAGAAAATGGGGCAGGAGGCACTATTCAGTGAGCTCAGCTCTGACATTTCATAGGAGCAGAAAGCTAAGGGAGGTAAAATCTTCAGAAACACASACACGAAACAAGTTTCACAATATTCTCAACAAACCTACCAATCCACCCACAACTGAACTCCTCATTCTCCAGAAGGGACCAGACTTCTTAATGCATTCATCTCCTTCCCCAATGCTACCATCTCACYGAGTCAGCAGTCTATTCCCCATCTGCCTTCTCTGCTGTCTTTGTCTTGCTCTTCAAAAATTTTCCTATGAAAATCCCATTCTTTTTCACGGGACTTTTGCCTCTCCTTATAAATATCAGCTCCAGGATTTAGTAAGTTAAATCTTAATTTTCCCAATTGAAAATTCAATTTCAGAGGTATAAAAATGAATAGTATATGATAAAACTATAAATACTGACATATTCACAGTGGCACCTACATATACTGTTAATAAAAGATCTTAAGGTCAATGGAAAAATATGACCAGAAACTCACAGAGCCTGGGGTGTAACATTAGAGAGACAGAAAGTAGAAGAAGGAACTTGGAAAGGTAATAGCTCTCTCAGTCACTCARCCCCTTCATAAAAATAATTAAGATTCAGGAAGTCACTGTAGCACCTACCTCATTTACATTTATTCTCCAGCCTCATCAATTTCTGTACACATTTTTTATTCCAAACTTCTACACTACTACAGACAGTGTACTAATAGATCTTAGAAAGATTAGGAATATTCCTTTACATTTAGGAAATGGATCACCATATTCCAGCAAAACGTTACAGTACACTGATCTTCCTCTATGCAAGCAAGTACAGGAGTCATTTTATTGTTTATGACAGTACTTCTACAGCAGGACAACACAGAAGTATTGTGAAACTACAACGTGGCCATCATTTCATATAGTGATCTTCTGAACACTTCTACAGAGCTATAAAAACACTGATAACACTGGCAGGAACGAAGCAAGGATAGGAGAAGGAAGTTTATCAAATGGTCTAACAGCAAGGTGTCTGCACTAACATTTTACCATGTGTAGGAACAATATTGAAACTCCCACCCCATTCTCTGAACAATGCAGTTTTTTTTTTCTGAGATAGTAATACTTCTTCTGAGGCAATACAATAATCACTCAGGAATGTATCTGACTTCTTGGTGAGCAYTGTTCAATTCTGATAGTGGTATTTAAGTCTAACATGGTAATAATACAGTGAATGATTAATGGTTGGAAAAACTATCAAGAGTTGTATGCTGCAATAAAGGAGCAAAAGATATGAAAAATTTAAGCTGAAAGAGTAAAATATTTACTTTATACATACCTTCAAAAATATTGTTTTCAGCTCAGCTGGATCAGCTCTCTTGGTTAGAGCCACCTACAAGTAAATACAATTACATTAATATGCATAATCTACACAAAAGATGTCGAAGTATCATTTAAAAGAAGAATTCAAACAACAGAATGAATGGTGAAAATAAATGTTCGCCTTAGATAAATTAGTACTGCTTTAGATGGTTGTGCTTACTGATTTTACATTTACACTTATCCAACATTTTTGTTACAACTGCTTCACTTACACAACTCTGCAATTCTTAAACAAGCACACATTAACAAGTCATGTTAATTCAGCTATCAAATTTCTTCAACATACCTCTCTGCTTGGGTTCAATATTACATCATCTTTACTATACAGATTTTCCTGCCTTTAGCATCTTTTACCTAAGGATTTCAGAGTATCATATGTACCTCTCAGCTGAGAGGTGGCAAAAGTAAAAGCTCAGATTTACCAAGCTGTCCAAGAAAGCAATTCAGTAAGATACTGAGTTCCAATATAATTATTTGGTTTACTTCTACCTCCTACTTCCATCATTTTAAATTATTTAAACTTACAATTTAAGCTTTTTTGACACTGTCAACTCCAAAGCACAGTATCTAAATTTTTCTGCAAATCAGACAACTAGCCAGTGACAGCTAAAATCTAAGTCGCATTAATCACCACAAACCCAAAATGACTAAACCGAAAACTTTTTTAAAAAACATTAGATTAAAAAAAAATTCTATATCCACTATGGAATTAGGCTTGTCATTTCTCTCCTCCTTAACATATCATGCCATCCATTTGCTGTTTCTGGCAATGAGTGGATTCATCCTCTCCATTTGTGCCTCCTATAATTTCCCACTCCTCTTTCAAAATACTCTGATAAGATCTTGCTTATTGCCATAATAACCATCATCTGATAGTTGATGCAGCACACTAACCTATTTCTAATCCAAAAAAATTACTTTGTAAGCATATCTAATTTTCAAAAAAAAAAAGGAAAGAAAAAAGGAAGAAGAAAAGTCACATCTCTAATGGGGAAAAACACACAAAGGGCAAGACATAAAACCTTATCCTCATATACGAATTAAACATTAGAAACTTTATCAAGAATGTATGACTGCCTTCTTTCTTGACTCTCCGGAGCAATGGTAAACTGTAACAATGAACATACCACCTAGACTGCAAATGCAATTCCAGCAGCACACGAGACTACTGCAGAAAATGGTAGTGGTGGGGGAAGTCTGTACAACAGAATTATATCCTCACTCACACATTCAGTTAAGAACCATCAGTAAATTTTTCCTCTCTTTAAATGGGTCATTTAAAAATAAAAGAAAAATCTGACGATATTTTATGAGAAGTGTATGAAAAGGGCTTCTTATAATAAAATTTTAAGAGTTATTTTAAAAGAAAAAAAAAAAAAAACCACCTGACGGTGTGTTATGCTAGGCCTCAACGACAAGAGTCCGCAGCCGGAGTTCCGATTCTGTGTTTGCACAGAAATCTGTGTGGGGGCAGTTGCAAAAATCAAAGTGTAATTGTGAGGCTGAGAATCTAAAAATGCGTATTTTCTAAAGTACATGCTGCCCTGAATGTAATCATCTTGTAGTAAGCAGAGATTTATTTTAGCTCCCTCTGCAAGAATCTGGCACTCCAGAGCAATTGGGAGCATCGGGGCGGGGAGCTGGGGGGAACAACTTTCCTATACTGCTGCAACAAGTACAGGTAAACTAAAAACATTTCAAATAAACTGTATCAACTAAAAATACAATCAGTATCATATTTCATCTGTCATTAAATTTAAATTTTACACTACCCTAGAAATCTAAGCATAAAGAAACTGAGGCTGAAAAGAACAAAGGAAAAGAGCACATGTTGATATCCCTACTTCAGCCTCTATTGCTTTGGTTTCACTCAAACTAGCAGTTTTGGGAAACCCAACACAAAATGCGCGCAAGCCCATCTGTCATTTTGCTGCCTTCTTTGGATTATGTTTTGTCACAGCAAATTTCTTTCAAACCATGCTGAAAGACAGGCTGAAGTTGGTCAGGGCAGTATCTCAGAGGCACTGCAGACCTGCAGTCCAAGCAGTAGCCGTAGACCATGATCTCCTCCATTTCATGCAGTCTATTGCCACATTTTTCTATATCCTGGGGAACAGGAGAGGAAAGGCATGACTAGCACTGGGTAACAGGCTCACTAAGGTATCAACCTCCATTTGAAAGGTCTGTTAGAGCCCAAGCAAGGAAAAGGTCCTCTATTATATTATGTTACAGCTTCAGAAGGACTGATGCAAATGCAGCCATATCAGTGCTAAGGAGAGAAATATTTAATTTAGTTTTTCATCCATTCCCAGCTGTGGACAAAGCTCAAGCTGCACGCAGAGACATAACTAGAACTGTTCCTGACGACAGATCTCACTAGCAGATTCCACTTCTGGAAATGGCCAAAATAATGGTTTCAGTACTATTATCAAAATTACTCTCAGTTATATTAACAGTTGAAAGTGGGCTAAGTAACCTGATGCCAGCAAGCCAACAGCTAGCATGCCTGATGTAAACTGACCCACAGATACCATGTGCTTTTCCTTTGGTACACTCAGATCATGTTTACTGACGTTCATATAAATGGTCCTAGGTGGCATCATTTGTAACTGGAAAAAGTTCCTCATTTTATCTATTTTCTCTCCATAAAGACAAAAGCCAATCTGAAATAAAACAAACTATGAGTTGTAATTGTGCGAGAAGGCACTTGATAAAGTAGATCTGCGAGGTAAAATGTTTGTTACTGCTCTTTACAAAGAGAAGCTTTGTAAAAAATGTTAATACTGAATAAAAAAGTTATTAAGTAAGGTTTAACGAAGAAAGCTCTCCAGCATCAAACACGTATTTTTTAAAACCAGAAGAGAACATGGAATATAAGCTTCAAGGAAGAAACTAAACTTGTAATAACATCAGCACATACCGGAGGACATATTGGAGGAAAAAACAAAATAACACACAGAAAACGTCAAAGGGGATTTTCATTCCTAGAGATAGACACTTTAAAAATTTTAGTCAACATCAGCTATGTGTATTTGTGCTTTAGATTGTATATGAAGCCAGCACGATGCACTTCAGGCAATACAAGTAGCGAATTTAAAAAAAAAACTAATCCCGTCCATTAGCAATGATGTTCAGCAAAAGGGACACCAAGGGTGCACAGAGAAAAGGAAAGCTCTTTCAGCGAAGGACAACGTAGGTTGATTTGCATGCTGGAGCTGTTCCTATCCTTAGCATCTCTGGCACCTTGATCTTTATTTCAGTACATTTTCTCCAGCTGAGCTCTTTCCTCCTTGTTGACTGGTGCCCTGCCAATTTACATTGATATGCATTTTCAGTCTCACTTCCACCCTCAACAAGAAATGAAAACAGACCTTTCCCAGGAAAACGCAGCTGTATAACACAAACCAGAATCCACTGGCAATCAAATAATATATTTAGTTTCCAATCAATTCTATTAATATATTTGTCATGCATAACACAGAAGGAAAAAATTGCCAGATGTTACGTGAAATCAAATACAAGAGGACTAGTAAAGTAGTGTCTGTGTGCCACATAGGAAAGAAGACAGAAGAAGAGAATAAGCACTAGAGAAACAGGACAGCAGGAAAATTAGAATTAATAACAATATAGCATTAACCTATATGGTAAATACAAAATGTCTGAAATTCCTATTGTTATGGTGAAGATCATTTTAGTAGCCACAATTTGGATGGAGTAGAAAGTGATGGGGATCCAAGAACATTTGGTTATCGCCACCGGATTCCTGAAAGTTTATTGGGACAGCAGCAAGTCCAAGAAAGATGAAGAGACAAACTTCTGAAATGCTGTTTCTTCCTCACAGCTTAACTGAAATGTAGTTCAAGTGTGAAGATGAAAGTTGATGGAAGGAAGATGTCTCCCCCTATCTCACTGTCATTAAAATTCCTGGCTTCAAAGAGGTAAAATGCTYGAGAACTGCCCTCCTCCAAGCACAGTTCTGTCAGATCTGCCTCACTGTGCCTCGCTCACTATCTATTTAATTTTTGGGAACACTACCTAGAAGCACATACACAGAGAAGATGCTTGAAATAAGAAGCCCAGTAAATGATCAAAGCTCTAGTACCTTCACACTGAAATTAAGAGCATTTTTAAAAGCCCTTCCATTCTTAAACCTTACCAAAGAACACAGTGTATTCTTCACCACTAAAAGACCTCAAGTCAAGATTGAAACCTTATGTCTTCTACAGGTATTCTTTAATTTCATCATAAGTTATTGAGTCTACCCGTAATATCGAAATGCATGTGGCCCAGTTTATATAACAGGTCTGACTGGATGATCATAATGTTTCCTTCTGGCTAAAAATATACAYACCCTTTCAAAATATGCGACTCAAAAGGAGATCAAGCCAGGGTTTGACCTTGCACTTCTGTTTAAATGACTGATGCATAGGAAGAGAGTTAAAATGCAGTTACAAAGTTTGAATTCACATCAGACATCTATTAATACTGCATGAGTAAAATCACAYTCAAGTTTGCATTTTAAATACAAGTAATTTGCTTACATAGCCGAGAAGTACCTTTCTTACCTAATTACACTAATATTAMTAATCATAAATTGCAAAGGTGGTCTGTAACAACATCTGTCCAGGTGACCATCTCCTATTTCAGCTGCCCAGTCACTTTTAATTACTTCTAATTAGCACTTTTTAGTCATTTCAGTTCAGCATGCACCCAGTATTTTTACCTAAAAATAAGCATTGTTATTCTTTCTGCATTGTCAAAACCTAGGTAAAAGAACTTAATTGTGATCTGAAATGGTAAAGTGACCTAGACACAACTCACCACTACTGGCACGTTTACAAGCAAGACATAGATGAGCTCACTAAATAAGGAATTGGATCACTGCAAGGAAACTGCATAGAAGGTAGATCAAAAAGACACTCTTAGCGGACCTTGTAAGATATATGCTATTCCTATGAAAATATCAGATGCCATTTGCTGCTTCCTATCCAAAGGATGAGGGTAAGTACTATAAGAGAAACTGATAACTACTAAATAGATACTCATATTGCATTCAGTCTGACCAGTAAGAACACAGTTTCCTTAATAATCAGCAACCTTAAGATAAAAACATTMATTTTCTAAAATCTGTTTTCATCTTCAGACTTTAACATGTTGGGCTTACAACTGCATTTTGCAAAGGTGGAAGCCTACCAACTTAAGTAGCAGTTACTGCTTTCCTTTGGCTGAAAACATGCAAGGCTGACTATCAAGGTTAGAAAAAAGAAACATTATTAACACTAATCAACGTCATCTGGATTATACAGGTTGATTCAGTATGCACAGTTACAGAATAAACACTACTGAAACCAGAAGCTGTGCTGAGCCTATCCCACACTGTGGCAAAGCAGAAGAAAACTTGCTAGCAGATGGAGACAGTAAATCTCAAGCAAAACTATTTTCATCTGTCTTCAATCTGTCAAAATTACAAAGCTCTGGACAATTCCCAGTCCAGCTTCTGCACYATGAGAAGTGGAAGCCTCACTTCCCCCAAGTGCATCAAAGCTAACAGATCTACTTTATTGGGCAATTACATGCTAGCTTTGATCCTACTCTCAAAGTCTCAAAGCAAATGTAGCTGGCTTGTTCATAAGATGTATTCTTGTATATGGAGATTTCCGAGAGGCCATAGCATTTTTCCATGCAAACTGATCAGGGGACCAAGACACAGTTATACAGTCAATTACATATGAACTGGAAAATGTTTGTGTCATTCCGCAAACACATTATTTTCCAATTTGTTCAATGCTTCCAAGTAGGTGCAGATACAAAGATGAGGTAGTATAAGGAAAAATATTCCAAGAATATCAAAACAATGAGCTATGTAGGACAACTTTTAGACCATGTACTCCTACTATTTTCCTACTTAAAAGGCCTGAAAACAGAAGGATCATAAAATACTAGTCCAATACTAAGGTAAAAATAGCTAGAGATCATTGCTCAGCAGAACTGTTTAACAAAAGGAAAAAGAATCATATTGTGATCAGTACTGTCCATTCCAAAAATTAAGCGTGTGTCAGAAAATGCAGCTAGGAGCAAACTTAGCTTAGTTTGGTAGTCAGGCTCTGGACTAGGAAAAGGATGTGACAACTGTTCACAAAAAGAGTTTGCTTCCTACAACACAATATGAAGAACACAGGAGAAACAGAAAATGAAAACCAACTCCTTGTTAAAAGCAGAAACAGCTCTTTCATGTCATTGCAAAAAAMCAAATCTCTGCTCTCCAGTCAGTCTCCACCAAACTGTTGTACAGGGCTACAATACAATACATGAAATCAGACCATTCTCTTCTTCAAAGAAATATTCTTTATTCTCTCACAGCTTCTCTGCAATGCATTCTTACCCAAATAATCTTCACTATTGTGATCCACAAGAACACAAAAGGATGATACCTTCTGCTTTCTATTAGCATTAGCGAGTTTGCTAAGGCCATTACTGTTGACATATCCCAAAGTATCTTAGCAAACTACAGCTCACCACTCACTGGAAGAAACACAATAATCATACGTAGTAGGTATTAGGGATTCTTCAATCAAAAACAGTTAATATACAACTAAACAGCTAATGAGAATGGTCAAATCAGACTTTCATCAACCTACAGGTATTTCTCAAGAATACTCCCTTCTGCTCAMCAGAGAGTTAGGAGAGATGCTAACTCTATTATAATTCTGCTCTCCCTTTTTCCTCCTTACACTTTTCAGAAATGAAGACATAGCTAAGTATTATGAATCAACCTGCTAAAACATATTTGGTGGCATCCTCACTCCAGTTCATCGACTCACCTTTTTGATTTTCCCAGGGCTTGTACAGTTATAATAGTACTACCATATACCCAGTACATCAGCCAAAACTCTAGACACCTGCCTCACGTCCATCTTCGAAAAGCAGTCACCCYAGTACTAGCAATTCATTTTCCAGAGCTAAAGCTAAGGTTTACATCTATCAAGGTAACAGTTTTCTCACTCAAAGAAGCAAAGGGTAGAAAACGTCTACAGTTTAACAGCAAGATCAAAAGTAACTCCTGGAGGAAGCAAGAACAATAGATACCAGTATCAGTGAAAAATCATTAGGGAAAAGTGATGGAGCATTACATCAGCATAAATTTTATCTGACACCTGATGTTGTTGCTGTAAAATGCATATTTGGAGTAGGACTAATCAACAGGCAAGCCACAACTAGAACAGAAGGCCACATAACACCACTGTTCTAATGAGGTGGTACCTTCAGGAGGCATCTCACCACCATGCAGAGCACTAGTGAGGTCTASGAGAGCTGTCACAGGCTGCAACCCACGAACTACCAACGAGCCTCTCCAAGGTCCTAATGCTCAACGTTCATGAAAACTCACTGGTCAATGGGGACAGTCACTCCTACTTTCATCTGGCTCCTAGCTCCAGTTCCCAAACACCCAGGTGCTCACTGTGCCCCCCGGTTTGACACAAAGCAGCTTTTACAGTCTAAATTATCAGCTGCTTCTATCAAGAACAATCACAGTTAAAGATTCGGGGTGGGGTGAAGGAAACCAAACAAACCCCATACACAGTGCTGCATGACCCAGGAACTTYCCAAAGTCCTGTGCTCTGTCTGACACCATGCAACACAGATGGCATCCTAAAAACATCCTCCCATACTTCATCTTCCCCTTCATAAAGCATGGAACCAAGGCCAAAAACAGCAGCAGCAACATATACTCTGTGAACACCATTACAAAATTTTTCTCCATGATTTTCTGTTCAGAATGTCAATGTAATGTAATTTAAACCACGACACTAAGTCCTAGTAAGTAAGCAGGATAGTATGTAGCAGTAACTGCTGACCTGCTGGCGTTCAAAGGAACGGACAGTGCTTTACAGCAGAGTATCATAACAGATTGATCTGCATTTAGTTAACTAGTAATTCTATAGTTACAAGAAAATAAAAAATACTATATGGATGTGCAACAAGTGCAAAGATTACGAGAAGGCCAACATCAAGGTGCTGCTGTTAGCTGTGACATCAAGCTTGCGAATAAACAAGTGAAAGAAATGAGCTGGAGAAAAGTTCCTATATATTACATGTCCCCCTAACAATTGTGTGACAAGAACTATGTAGGAATAACTGACAGGTAAATGCATTTTGTTTCAGTGTTGTGTTTTCTTCTTTGATTGAATGCAAAAGTTCACTTCATTGATTGAATGCAAAAGTTCACTTTTCGAGATCCTATTTATAATCAGACCCATCTATTCAAGTCTATTCAGAACACTACACCTCAGTAGCTTGGAGAACTGGGAAGGACGTGGGAGTGGGCATGAATCCCTACATACGCAGGGATCCAATTCTACAATCTTAAAAGAACAAAAAAGACAACTGCATAAAGCAGACAGCATCACACATACAGAGCAAACTTATTAAAAGCTACAAATAGTGGGGGAGACAGAAAATCTCAAGTCCTGCAGTCAGGAACCTTTCCTCACAGCCAGCAGATAYAAGAGCAGCAGCAGYCCAGCAGAGTGTCAGGACGCAAGTAAGAGCACTGTGCTCTTTCCTTTTTTCCTCTTCTTTTTTTTTTAAATCTGTACAGCATCCAGCACAGTGGYGTACTGGGCCATAGTCAGCATGTCTATGCTCTATCACAACCCAAAGACAGCACATGAAAYACCCACCTTTCCCACAGATAAGTATGCTAGTAAACCTCCATCCATCAAAAATCTGGATCTTTAATCGCAAAATACACCTGTGTTCRTTACAGATTGTCACCTGCAATCTCAGAATACAAATGCTAAAATCTAAGTGTACAAATACGCTCTCTTTTGCCTGCACGCAACAGATGTAGGGAACTGAATTTGCCACCCTTTGTCCAAACTCCCATCACGTGGATTTCAGTTTTAAATTATTAGGTAATCTCCCTAAAGATGTGGCAATTACAAAGAAAAGGTAGTTATTTTCTTTTACAGTTCTTACCTTCAGTATTAATAATACCCAAATTCTTGGTGCTTAAATATTAGCAGATTACACAGTGGCTACAGGCCACTGTAGCATGTGACCTTCATCCTTGATAAGGGCCTGAAGAGAAGGTTGAAGCTATCACAGAGGGTACTTGGAAATAATTTGCAGTTTCAAGTGGGAATATAAAATAATCCAACAAAGATCTAAGTCAGTTATATAAGGCAGTTTGAAATAATAAAGGCTGATTTGTCAATGACTTGCCACAGCTCAAAATTATTAAAGAATTTACAACAACTTTCTAGAATTTGCAAAAGTTTTAAGACACTTGACAAAAATAATTAAAAATCTCTTATCTCCTTTAGAAACTAGGGAAATATTTCCAATATTTTAATACATTTTAATTAGAAACTATCCTGGTTTTAGCTTGAATGATTTTGGTTTCTCTCTGAGAGTCTCTTTTATTACATGTATTTGCAAAAAGCAACAGTTGTTTTGTTAAAACATGACATGTACTTATGCTGCATAGTCCTAATAATATTTTTATGAAATCACTTGGTTGCTGTGGAGATGATGATGATGATGTCAAACCGAGCATTTTGATTTAAAGCCAACGATTAAGAAAAAATGAAATTTAAAATTTATTTTCATGCAAGCATCTTTAGGAGAGAGAAAAGCAGAACAAAACTAAATTATTGTTATTTTCCAAGAATAGTTATTTCTATTTTATTTTCTCTAGGGCCACTGCAGTTACATTAAAACCTGAAAATATAAATTTAAACAAACGCAGAATGAAATTTAAGGTATTAGAGAAATTCCAGCACTATTGTTTCAGTGTCTCCTTAACCAAGAGTTTGTTCCCTGGACACTTTGGATTCAGTTGGACAATGAATTTGGATTCACTCTGGATCATGACATAATCCAAGGAATTTAGAGCAACATGCCTGCTATCCCACATTATGCTACTGATACCACCCAACAAAGCATCTCTCTTTTTGTCAAAAAAAAAAAAAAAAAAAAAAAGCTTTTTCTGATCAGTTGATTCAGCCTTTTTGAAATGCAGAAAACTAATACTTTGCCTCAAGAAAACTGGGTGATCAATTGGCAGTTAGAACTCACAGCTTTCAGAAACTATTGCCCAGGACTGTGTCCAGACAGCTTCTGAATATCTCCAAGGATGGAGACTCTACAACTCTCTCCAGGCAACCTGTTCCAGTGCTCAGTCATCCTCACAGTAAAATGTTTTTCCTTCTGTTCAGATGGAAATTCCTGTGTTTCAGTTTGTGCCTGTTGCCTCTCATCCAAAGAAAAAGGGGGAAAAAAAGCTGTTTTACAATTCTTAATTTGTAAGAACATACTAAGTACTACTTTAATTATATAGTATTTAGGTTGAATGGTTCAGAATTATGCTTTCATCTAATTTTAAACATTTTATTTCAGGTTAATCTTATAAATGAGACACTGAATCTACAGGTCACATGTAATGAAACACTGAAAATAAATTGCAAGATGTCTTGCTTGTTTTCCTTACTATAAGATGAAAAGAGGACTCCAAAATTTTTGTAGTAAAACAGCACAATGTCGGGGGGGGGGGGGGATCAAAACCACTGCTTCATAGCATTCAATCTTGACAGAAAAGATTCAGACTAAGTGACTTGGGCATGTGAACAGAGTGAAAGCAAATGCAGAAAGTTTGTTGTTGCCATGTATTTCTTTCTTTTCAACAGCATCAACATGGGACTAATTCATGATCTTTACAAAGTAGTTTCCAGCTAGACTGACACACAATGGCAAGCTGCATAAGACAGGTGAAGTGACAGGGAGGAGGAAGGCTGACTTGATGTCAGTGACAAAAACTATTTTAATGGAAATGTGAAATTATTCAAAATTTCTTCCCCTAAACATGTGAAGATTTCTCTAGTCAGATTCAGATTGCACAATGGGCTGAGAGCAGGAATCAGCCAGACACAGTATTTTTACATACCACTTTTTTTCTAATGGCTTTTCGTATCTGTTGCCTTACTTAAAGGCTTCTACTGCCAAAGATCTGATGTTCATCAAGGAGTAGTTGTCAAACATAACAAACAACTACAATAATAAAATACGTGACCAAGAGGTTTTAGTAGCTCAGGAGCCAGGGAAGAGTAGAAATAGGTCATGCTTTCAAGGCAAAGAAAGATTACAATAATAATAAATGATCTGCAGTTTACTAATACAAAATTTCAGATATCTTCTTCTCTCCCAGAATTAGACCTATTAGACCTTGCAATAGATGGATGTGACAGGAAAGTCACCTAATAAAGAAGAGAGGATATATATATATATGTATGTATGTATATATGCACACATATACACACACACACATATATTTATATATATACTGTGGATTGGAGGCCTGTGTTCAAATGCATGGCAGTATGTCTGTATATGTATATACTTTTTTATATATATTACACAGATGTAGACTCTTTTGGGTCATGATCCTGCTAATGGACATTTATGTTTTGGAGATGATATCCGCATTTTGATTAAACCAAATCTATCATATTTTGCTGAAAGATAGGTCGAGCTGCATTTGACTCTATGCCAACACCGATTAAGTTTGCTTAATTTATCCCTTACAAGAACTATTCTACCTCACTGCTTTGATTACATAGAATGGGCATATTTGCTAACTTCTCACAATCAAATATCCATTGACTGCAGCAAAAAGAAGCCTGGCAGGCTGAGAAAGCTCAAGGAAGTTGGGATAAGAAACAGCAACTTGACTATGAAGACAGTTTCAATTTCTTCCTCCTGCTGGCTGGATGGTTGACATTTGGATCAGGATCATCCTTGTGAAAGCATCCATCCCTATCAACTAAGTACATTTTTAGGCAGTATGCACACACTATCAGGAAGAAAATAGAAAAATGCATGTTGTTCTAAGACCATGCATCATATTCTCAACTTTACAGACATTTTTTCATGTACACAATGGCAAAAAGTAAAACAAAGAACAGAGGGTGCTAGTCATTCTCTCCTTAGCCAGCATTAAAAAAAAAAAAAAAAGAAAAGAAAAAGAAAAAACTCCCAACCTCCCAACATGTCAAGGAGTGTTCTTCAAACCTTCTGCTTCCTAAGTAGTTTAAATTTATCTTCTCAGATGGAGATGAAGCTCAGCTCCAGTAAAGAACATCTCAAAATCTTCAGCAAATAAAGCTCAGTTATTAGTCAGCTACAGAGATAGTTAGAAAGACAAAACCAGAAATGTGCATACATCTGGAAAAAAATCAGCGGTCAAAGGTTTTTTTTATACAATAACTGGAACCCTAACAAACCAGTTTTAGTTCTGAAGGAAGTGTAAATAGATCAYAGTAGTATAAATGAAGAGAAAGAATAATCTAAACTGTGTATTCTGAAAAAAAATAAACAAAATATAAGTACATAAAATAACTGTTCTCAATCTTTTCCTGARGTTTCCAATCCAAGAAAAATTCATTCACCTATATCACAAAATTTAATTCAGCTTCAATCCCCTATCCTTCTCTCCCAGTACAGTTCCACAATTACTCAAAAAAAAATATCTTTAACATTCTAGCTCAACAAGACAAACTCTCTAGCCAAGATTTTAATTCTCCAGAACAAGAATTACAGAGAGGCATCTAAAGGATGAGGAAGACAAAAGTTGGTTTCTGTTTATAAGGTTGACTAATAACTGCAGTCATCAAGGCACAAAGCAACTTCTTCCATATTCTAGGTTAGGAATGAAGATTCCTCTTTGCAATCCTTCAATTGCTCTCATTATCAATAACAAAAATCATAGTTGTAAAAAGCTCATGTAYTACTTTTCTGGTTGTGAAAGTAGGACCCTATAATTGTGACAATAGCCGCTAAAAGCCCATGTGCCTCAATATGTTTACATTTATGAGAATTTTTAAACTAGATTTTAAGAGTTTGAGGGTATATTATTTTCACAAGAGACCGAGTTGCACTGTAACCTGAAGACTGGAAAAAAATTAAAGACTACATGTTAATACCCTTCAAATTAAACTGTTTTCTTAATATTTTTGTTTTGAATAGAAGACATGTAAGCAAGTTCTAGCTGTATAATTTTGGGGCTTATTTTAATATTATCTCTTGATAGTTCCATAGGTAATTCCAGTTCTGAGATTATCACTGCTGGTTTACCAAAACTTAGACSTTAGCAGGTCATCAGTTTAATTCTATGTTCTGGCACCTTTTAGAAAATAAGATATGCTGGTCAAAAAGCATTTACTGTGTTTTTAAAAGGTCAGTTTCTAAAAGGCTACTCTTCAATTTATACTATGTCATTATCCACTTGCCTTCCTGCTTAGCCTATTTTGGTGTCAGACATTCCTATCTCATCTAACATTTACGCCATAGTTGTTGGAGCAAGAACAGTAAAGTCTTCATCTGTTTTTTCTGCAACGCTCCATTTCACAGAATAGGTGATCCTATGGGTGTGAATAAAGAAAGTCTCTCCACATTATAGCAAATTTAATTAATCTAGCAGCATGCAGTAAGACGCAATGTTAATATGTTTTTTCGTATCACCCAGTTTTAACAAAAGAAAAGTAGCAATAATACAAACTGCATTAAAATGTCTGAGAAGTCTAACTCGTGACAAGGATAGTTTGCTGAACAAGAAGAAACAGTTTCAAAAACGGTTATCTGCTCTATTCACCACAAACACAGCCATCCAAAATACTAACGTTAAGAATGCCAAAAACATTAACTTAAAACACCTAGGACACAAGACTGGTGCTCACAGGAAAATCTGCAACATTACTGAAAATAAAAGGCTTTTTGGACACGACTTGACTGCGAGTCTGAGAACTGAAGTTGTCTCACGTTCTCAGCTTCCATAACAAACTTTTTTGATCTAACTATGCTTAACCTAAAAGAAAATGAAGCTCTATGAGGCGGAAAGCCCCAGGTCCTCCAAAAAACTTGCATCTAAATTCAGTAAACTCAGTTGATGGTGCTTGAGAAGGAACACAAACTGTCAGGCATAAGGAAGGCTGCTATGGGGACAAAAATAACTATTCTACAGTCRGAAGACATGGAAAGTAAAGAGAATCTGTTACTTAGGAACAGAATCATATTTTAGAATAACTAAAGCAATCATAAGTTGCAGTAGTACTGTTTGTTGCAGTGAGAATTCAGATGGATGAGTTCTGGATRTAAGATATCTGTATTAAAGAAAACGCAGTAACAAAATCTGGAGATCTAAAAACAGCCCAAACCAGAAAACAAAAGCACCTGAAAGAATCCAAATCATTGCTAGTTGCAATGTCTTTAAGTATCAGCCGGCATGAGCAGAAATGCCTTATACCGCCAAGTGAATAGGTTAGAGATCTAACCACCACCAGCAGAGCTGTGACTCCCATACACACTTCCAGGTGCGATATTTCCAGAGGGAGAGAACTTCCCTTCAGCTCTGGTCCAAAGTCTTTGCAATTGGGTCTCCTCCTGCGGAAGGAGTGAACAAGCACTGCTACTATTTATGCTAGCACGGTGAGACAGGGAACAAGACTGAGGTGAAATGGAGGTCACAGACATAAAGGCAACGGTAATCTAAAACCCAAATGCATGAGATCTCTTTGCAACTAGGTTTTTAGTTTGGACCTTTATACTTCTAATATGGATCATGCAGGAAACATAACGCCCATCAATCCACATGTGTATCAACAGTTCAAAAACTATCAAGTTAAGAAAAAAAATATATACATTACTGTATCATATGCAAAGTTCCATCATTTTGCCAATGTGCTCAATTCCCCTTTACTCTCATATTTTTAAAGCCACTAAAGGGGGGGGGAAAAGCTTCTGAGTACTGGAATTTCCCCAGCTGCCTAACACCTACAGACTAAGGCTGCAATCTTCTCTGTATTCCCTCTGTGCTGAGCTAAAATTCATGAGCACTGTTAAAAAAAGGTGTTTTGGGAATTGCCAGGCTGGGTAATCAAGGTAAATGTAACCACAAACTTCCCTAAAACAAAATACTGTATTCCTTCTACAGCAAAGTCAGTTCATGATTTAATACATAAATAAGCTAATCAGAGACACGTCTTAAACAAAGATCCGAACCATTTGTGAGAGCAGTCAAATATTTTGTTTCCACTTCTACGGAAAATTCATGTCAAAGKTTTCCTCTTAAACATGGTCTTACCAATGAAGTTATTGGGTTGTACAGAGAGGGGAAAAAAAAAAAGTATGACAAAACACATCCAAAGAATTTAGCAGAAAAATTTAAGAGAAAAAGAGTGACAAAGAGTGTCACAAAAAGAGTGATATTTCTATTCCACTTTTTCTCTCTTCTGAAGTTTTAGTCTGATTGTCCATTAGCATAATAAACAAATAAATAAATAAAAGTACCTTAGTTGACCAAYTAGTTCTATAACAATCTTGCAGTTTTGTCTATGCAAGACTTCCCCACGGCTGCATTCTTGCACCATACTTCGTAAGTTAAGGGAAAAAGCCCTGGCGCTTGTATGGCTATCCCATCAGGAGCCAAGCATGAAGGGCCATCAACAAACCAACAGCCAGATCCACAGGAAACAGGATAGCTCTGATTTCAGTAAAAACAGTTCCTTCCAGTTGCTTTGCTGAGCAGTGGGAAATGCAAAATTATATCTAAATGCAAAGCAGTAAGTAGACCTATGGTTGTCATACGAAACATAACACTTCACAGGGTTCCAGTTTAAGGTATTTTTATGCTCAGTGCTACGTTACAGTATGCCACTACACTAACCACACAACTCTGTGCTGTTTTGCTGAGAGCCATATTAAGGAACTGATATGGCTTAAAGCAAACAAACAAACAAAAAAATCTTTTTTTAAAGAATTCACGTTACCGTGTCAGACACCCAATCTGATTTACACAGGCAGCATTACATTATCATAATATTGCTACTAAATACTTAGTAATGTGCAAGTTGAACCACAGACTCACAGTTATCCACTGACTTTTAAAAATATAGAGACCTAAAGGTTCAGAAGAAAAACAGGTAACTTCTCCAAGCCARTGGGCAATTCCTGATTAACTGAACATCTGCAGTGAGTTTGGTCTCATCATCAGAGCAGAGAGAAAAATTGGTCCAATATCAGAATGGTAAAACAGTCGAAACAACCAGTACCAGGGCTTTGGTCCTGCCCAGCCTAGGAGTCCAAAAAAAAAAAAAAAGAGACAAAAAAATCTCCCTAAACTAAGGAAGTAGTGATGATACTAAGAAGACTTTAAAGTTATTTTTAAAAGGTTTGGTTGTCTGGGCAGAAGTCTGCCAATTTCAACAAGTTTTCTGCGAAAAAAATGTTTGTGAGCCTCTGAGGGTCATACCCATTTGCACACTTCGGCACCCCAGTTGAAGAGCATGATGCAAAAAATAACCTAGCAAATCTACTAGCAAAAATGCACATGCAATTTCAGTTTTGAAGTATTACACAAATATGCACATCCAGAAACACCCCAGCCTTGACTGAGCATCTACAGGCATCTCAAATACACAAACCATGCATCCCTACCCCAGTCCAGTAAGCATGCAAAGAACACATGTAACACACATTGGCAGAACTGTATTAAGCATGAAGCATAGCAGCCCTCCAAAACCATGGCAAGTGGAGGTATAATTCATGCAAAACGTGTAACATCACCAGCACCGCAAGTTCAGGTTTTCTCCTCCCAGTTGAGTGCCCCAATTGCTAACATCCWGTTCTTGCTAGCTCTCCTGTCTGCTTGATTCTGGTGTTGCTAACTAAGCAGCAACCCTGCCTGAAACAGAGATGCAAGGCTTGCTGTTTGAAGATTTTCCAGGGACACAGAAGTTTGATCCATTTATTGTGTAAGCGGCTAAACAAAAATCTTACTACTGGACTAAGCACAAAYAAGCTATTATAGAAAAGAAGGCATCATCTTTACCATTTTCATCTTTCTTCTTTTCCACCATCTTTTACGGAAAACAACACAGAAAACTAACTCACAGAGCCAAAGAGGCAAAGGATTCTCAGACTACACATTCATACAAATCTGTAAGACCAGGAAACTTATATCCCCAGCTTTTTTTTTCCCCACTTGCTCACTTAAATGTTCTCTACTCAGCATGCTGGCTGTTACGAAAGCTGGACACCTCACATAGGTGTAATTCTATTTCCAAAACCAAATAGCTAAAATCTAGGCATGGAGATGCTGATCTTTGACATGCTTGAAACACCTCTATCGTTCTGAGCCTAAATCCCAGGCTCCAATTTTCACATGGCCCAAAGGTAAACCAGTAAGGTAAACTTTTGGAGAGACCCCAAGAGCGAGCTTATGGGTCAGCACAAAAATAGTTCTTGCCAGCTGCCTAGACATGGGAGACATTAGGAGCATACGAATCCAGCATGTGAGGTGAAATACAGCAGCCTCACAAATACCCAACAAGAGAAATATGATCAAGCTTGTGACAAATTCTATTTCTTCTGCTCCTTCTCTAAAGGTATGTAGTCTGGTATATATGTACGCACTTCTCCATTCTCTCTCAAATGTTTCTTTTTTTTTCTCTCTTTAGAGAAAAAGAAAAATGTCAACAACCCACTCCTTATGAGCAATTTCATCCTTTAACACAGTGGGTTTTGTGCAGGCCAAGTAACATTTTTGGTAAAGAATATAATTGCAATTGCACATTTCTAAGGTATTGTAAATAGCATGAAATTATTTTAAAATGTTATGAAAAATGCATTTGCAGTGTTCCTTTAAGTGTTTTAACAAAACTTCAGTTTAAATTGCTTTATTCCAAAGCAATCGAAGATTGAGTACTTTCATAAGGACATCTTTATCTCCTTGGAAATGACTGAGATATACAGATACTTTCCAGAAAGAGAATGCACCAGAAAATATGCAACCTTACTTTTTGCTAGCTATAGGTATCTATCACCATCAGCTGCTATCATCTCTGAAGACTGTTGTAGCTCAAGCAAACCAGTATTATTAGCAGAGTTACAATAGTGCCTAGGGGGCCTTATACAAGTTTAGGTTTGGTGCCATACAAATATATAGGCTCTATTCAGCACTGCCAAGCCATTCCATAGCCAAAGCACCAGCAGTTCCACAGATTAAAAGCAAAAATGAAGCTAAAATTAAGCAGCACATTCATGCCATCTTCTAGGAAATACAGTATCACATACCTCCTTGTCATACTCCTTGGACAACATAGATAAATAAAATAGATATTGGCCTAAACAAGCTGGTCAGAAGACACATTCTTATTATTCAGGGATGTAAGCTTGTCTACATTACAGGATCAGGAAGAACGCCTTTAACATATCATTTGAAGTACATTTAAAAGATCTTCTCTAACTTCCTTGGACACAAACCTGCATAGAAAGAGTTCATTTCCTGATATGAGAGGATCTAGATAACTTAAAACACTTTTCAGCGGATATCACAATGGAAGAGCTGCACATGATGATGCAAACACATCTGTAGAGTCCAGTAACATTTTCCCAGAGCTACACAGAAAGAGAGGTTATACTTTTATTGCTCTTAAAGGGATACTATAACAGAAAAGAGTGAGTTTCAGAAGCTTGTTAAAACCACTTTCAGTTACAAAATGTAAACCCACTGGTGCCTAACATACTGAAGATGTATATCTACAGATCAGCCCCTTTCACCATCTCCCCTCACTCCCAATCTTACCCTGAAAAAGAAAGGAAAAACACAGCAGTAAGAAATAACTAAACTAAACTAAGAGACAGAACTCCATGTAATAAAAGCTCATTTTCAGAAGCACCCACATTGTTCACTGCAGAATAGAGCTCTACCAACTTTTGGTGTGAGAGTCACTCAGCAAGTGGCTTCACTGGGATTATTCTTGCCAGTCAGCCTCATAACTCACCCGTACACCTTGTGGGATCACGCTTCAAGCAGTCTCCCATAGGGGTAAGTGTCATGAGCAAAGAATTGCACAGGAAAAGAAACCGAACAAAACCAAACATGTAACAATGGTTGCAGGGGGAGGGAGGAGGAGTAAGTCACTTGCTTTCTCCTTTGTTCTAGTCACAGTCATTTATACTTAGAAAAGATATGAAGTTATCAGCACCGTAATGTAAATTCAGCATCCCTCTATCAGACAACTTCTGGTCTCTTAAGAAGTCAAGATGCAGCAAAAAGTAGTAACCACCACAAAAAAATATTTTTCTGAGATTTTTCTCATAATATATATATCATAATTATATATGATATCATAATATTATATGATATTATGATATATAATATTATATTATTATAATATTATAATTATATTATAAAATTATATTATTATAATTTATATATAATTTATTTTTATATATATATATTTTTATATATATAATTTATATATAATTATAATTTATTATAATATATTAATATATTAATATATTAATATATTATAAAATTATATTATAATTATATTATAAAATTATAATATTATAATATTATATATCATAATATATAAAGCATTTTTAGAATTTACAGCTTAAACCCAGCTCCAAAATGTAACCACATACAGTGAGTGCCTCTAGACCTGTGCAGCTGGCAATGGGAAATTCCATTCGGATCTTACACAGTGCTCTCACATCCAAATAAAGTGATCATGATGTCATTAAGTGCTATGACACTATTAAACCTACAGTACACAACTTSGTCATTCTTCAGGGGAACAGAGGTTCTTCTCTCCTTACTCACCACCTACTTTCCCCCAGCAATTGCACTGATCTGGGTGAGTGGCTGAAGTCTGTCCATAAGGGACTCCACTCCCTTCATGGACACAGCAGCCCATCATGATGCTAGGATCCCTCACTTGATCYCTTCTGAGGGCCTATCAACTCCACATACAATGCAATTCTTCTCTACCATTTTGCTGGAGAAAGAGAAGAATGGCATTACCTAGGGCAAGAAGAGTGAATTCAGTCTGTCCCCAGACACATCCCACCCTACTGCTAGCACAGGGAAGAGGAGCACAGGAGAAGGAGCTGGGTGAAGAAGCACAGTGAAGCTGGATGATGCACAGAAGGAACACGTAATAGCTGTGCGTGATGGCAAAATAACCAACATAGCATGGGATCATCAGCATCTAATGGTTTCAGCCCTGTTTGGCATCATGCTCATTTAGAATCACATTGCCATGCTCTTTGTATTTCAACCACTGCTCACTCAGAGCCCCATGAATTCGCATGGCCCAGTGCAGGTACTGGATCATTTCCACACTTAAGACCTACAGAGCCAGGGCTATAGGTGTCAGTCCCATCCAGAACTCAATGATTTCATTCAAGGTGATACATCTTGCAGGGCTGAGGTCTTCAGTGGGAAGTGTCTGACTATATTAACACTACAACATACAAGGAACTAGTGATGGGTGCTAGCAATTTGTGATATCACAAGATTTAGACTCTTTAATGGTAAGTATGGTGGTAACAGGAAACAGTATATAACCCCACTGATACAGCTTATAGTAAACGGTTCCCCAAAAATGCCAGAGGAGAGAGAATAGAGAGTTAAATGAATCAAAACTGTATACCAAACTTTCTTTCCCTTGCATCAGAAACATCTCAAATACTGTCACATAAGTAAAGCTATTATCAAGCAGCAGCATAATCTGGTTGWTACCTTATTATTGATTTGTTTTTGACAGCCAGACACTTGTCCTTCAGGAGACTTATGCATATGCTTAAAACTGAGCATGCAAGTAGTCTCTCTTAACCCTGACATAAGATTCATGCCTTCACTTGAACAATCATTTTGTAGCCAGTTTTTCTAAGCAAGTAATATTTATGTTACAACATTTTGCTTATAAAACAATATATTTTACATAACTTATAAATTTAGGCAACAGAGGCAGGCAGTGCGTGCCTAACAGATAAAACTTTACACATGCATAAAAAAAACAATTACATTATGAAAAGAGCGAGAACTACCACAGTACTTAAAGATCTTATCCAATACTAGTACTGCGTGATTCAATACAAGCACTGAAATTTATTCACATGCTATCCATAGTAGAGCTGAAGTTTAATGGTGTACAAGTACTTCCACGTTAAACTCACAGTTTTTGTACAGTTTATAAGCTTCTACTTCTTTATTGAAATTATTCAAGTTTGGAATTTGCTTAAATGCAATTTTAAAATGTTTTGAATGCAGCTTAGTGGCTRTGAAGTATAAAGCAAGAAAATATATATATTATATATACTTTCTCCCATTATAAATATCAGTTTCTGATTGACCTGCTGAAAAGAAAAGTAGCACAAAAGCAAAGTTAAAACCTGGTATAGAAAGAAGTATCACTGAGAAGTATCTTGGAACTTCCCATCAAAAGTAAGTTTCTATTTTATCAAGCACTTAAGACTATAAAAAGAAAGCAAGTCACTTTGCACATGCACGATACAACTGCTATAACCAGCAATGTGCAGCAATATCTGGACCAAGGGTAGGTTACACTCACAAAACAGGCAGTTAATGTAGCTGCAAAATGCACATTGGATGAATGAGGGGGGAGGGGTGACATTAACTATGTTATATAACTTTTTTTCTCTAGAAGTATCTAGCTAAAAGGCAGAAAAAATATTATGCCTGCATTGTTAAACACTCAAAAATGAAGAAATAAAGCATGAGATACCATGTACAACCTCATTATTGCCCTGTATATGTATTACCATCAAGACTTTGCAGTAAAACACAGCCCATTTTCTGAACAATTCAGACACTGAAGTACCTATGACAATAATTTAGCCACCAATTGGATAAAAGTCTACTGGAACATCTCATCTGTATTTTTTGACGGAAATTTATCCGTATATAATTTACAATGCAATCTTCACAAAACACTTTCACAGATGCAGAAGATAACACTGACATAGAATATAAGATATTTAAAATGCTGTAAATTGTGTGACACCAACATATAATGATGAAAATTAAATGACACTGCAATCCAGTTTAAAGATTCCATGCATAAAAGCTTTGTCCATTTCTTGATACCTGAGTGCTTAACTATGCAGCCTTAACAGTATCTCATTTGTAGTTGCTATTTTATAGACTGAATTCCTAGTCTGCTTAAAATGTCAACATTTGAAATCTTGCAAGTGAAGAATAATTACATTCAATTTCAAAGATCCATACACCTAAAAGGGTACAACTGAAAAATTAAAGGAAGCGGTCATGCAGGATACTGGCAAGGAAAAGGTACTTAAGGAATTTTAGAAAAAAATCATTCAACTCACCAGTCCATTGTTTGGCTGAGGTGAAAAAGGCAAACATTACTGAGATGCATCAGTGAGGAAGTTAGAACACAAATCAAGGCCCATGCCTGCAAGCACATGTGAATAACTTAAGGCCCAGAAGCTATTTATGTGGCAAAGTTATTCATATGTGTGCTTGCAGAACCTGAGCTCAGATCTTACCATTAGAGAACACCACTTACATTTTGTCACTGACTTCAATAAAAATAGAAATTTATCTGTGCTTAACAGCAACTATTTCACCTCAGAAAGATAAAAACCCTTCAAGTCTCACAAGGTGACTTAATAATTAATCCATTTTAACTGTTCCTAGTTCTACCATTTTTTAAATAGGTCTCTAGAATATCTTTCTTTTAAAGGTCCTTTAAAAGTCCATCCTTTTTTTTTTTTTT
>NW_028186446.1:4579303-4580638 GCF_003343005.1 Rhea americana
CAAAGGTCTCTGAAAACACAGTCAATACTGCAACTAGAAGTTTTCCTCAGAAGCTACCTGAGGGCAGTAAACCCTGTAGTACAAAGTGCTGCATCTCTGTCTTGCAATGCATGATGTTTATGATAACAGTGATAAACCATTATCTTTTTTATTAGGTATCTTTCTGCCAAGCTTGAAGTGACCTGAAACGTAGAGCATTTCATTCAGTTTCTCCCTAAGTGTCAAGTCTTCTTCACAGCTCACTTTTCCAACATATTCTTTTAAGGAATTTGGTGATCATAACTCTGTAATAAACCAAACTAAAAGAAAAAGGACACCATGCAAATGTGTGCCATGGAGCAGGTATGTATACCTGATTAGACAACTGCTAACTACAAATATGTAGCAACATATACAATATTTTTAAATACCTTTGAGTGCTACATATTAAAAATGGATTCCAGATTAAGATTTATTGCCTAGGAGATGAAAGACAAGTAGAGKGATCTTAAAGTCAGTGAATGGAAGGCTTTTGAAAAAATAAAACACAAGATTTGGAGATGACTGTTTCATATGTACTAGCAAAGAGGAAGCTTATACTGTCTCATCCATCAAAACAGTATGCATTTCAGATAACTTAAGCTCTTGGTGAGAAAGATGTTCACAGGAACAGCTGTCATGGACTTGACTGAAATAAAGAAGTCAAGAGCTCCATACAGACTTCAAGGTATAAGCATTTGCGCTGTGCTGTTTGAGGAAGTTTTATTTCCTCATATTTCCTCAATTTCATCACTGACTTCAACACAAGCAAGGTAAGGGCTAATTTTTTTTGTTTTAAGTCTCAGTATCCCAGAATAGCAGTTTAGGCCATATTGCACTTATCCAGTTATGCCTTCTTATTGGAAAAAAAAAAAAAAAAAAAAGGTCTGTCTCTACTCTAGAGGGGAAAGCCTAATAAATTTTGAAGCACGACTACCATATACAGACTTATCTGCCATTAGAGGTGAAACACTCTACTTTTTATATGGCCTCACTCTAGCTGTTGGCTATTTTTTTGGGGGGGGGAGGAGGAGTGAAGATTGATAACAGCATTTCAATTCATTTATTCTCATGAAAAACAAGGTCTAATCACCACGTAGCTACCTTACAAAAGAGAACAGAGAAGTGAAACCAGTCGGAAATCGTAATCAAAAGTGAAAATAGAAAATTTATTTAACGGGGGGGGGGGGCCGTGGCGCTGAGGCCTGGCAGCACCTGCAGGACCAGCCGCGGGGCCGGCGGCTGAGCGCGCCTCCTGCGCGGCCAGCTCCTGACCTCCGCGCCAAGGACTCTGCGCGTTTCTTCTTAAAAATAACG
>NW_028186446.1:4581313-4643365 GCF_003343005.1 Rhea americana
CCGCTCGCCGCGAGTGACGCGGGCCCCGCGCGGCGGCCGCGGAGGGCCCGGCTGGCCGCACCGGCGGCTCCCGCCTGGCGCGGGTCGCCGGGGGAGACGGCTTCAGSCGCGCGTGTGGAGGAGCGAGGCGGAAAGAAAGCGGGGCGAATAGCAGAGGGACGCCAGCTCATCGCGGAGCGGGGTTGCCACCGCGTCTGTGTCGCTCCYCCAGTAAACCCCGGTCCTGTGCCTTGTGCCTGCTCTTTGCCTGCAAGTCAGGCTGCTGTTTGAAGGACACGTTCAAAGGTGAAAGCGATGTTTAATCCAGTCCRCGTACCCCAGCCCTTCGCTCTGAGGCACCCTGAGCGGGAGCCACACTTTCTCAGGATTTTGCTGATGGCACTTTGCGAGCTTTACTCTGCATGAACGTGACATGCAGCACCCCGCTCGAACACCGATGGCCGTGGCCGGAGTGCCCACAGGCTTGGCAAGCGCTGCCTCGCAGACGGTTCGCAGACTGCCCACGGGCAGCCTGTCCAGGCACGGCTGGCACGGCAGCGCCCCGCGGCCGCGACGAGGCCGGGCTCCGGCCCTGCCGATGCCCGACGCCCGCTCGCGCTGCCTTCCTGGCGCCCGGGGCAATCTCAGCCCGGCCTGAGGCTGGCAGTGCGGGCAGGGATCTTGTCTCAGGCACGCAGCCAGGCCTGCCTAGGAGCGCTTGCAGAACTGTTAGSAACAACATCTCAGATGATGTTTTAAGTTTGCAACAGGGTATCAGGTTAGTCCCTTAGAAGTTTCTTCCATCATCTGTGAGGCYTGGCAGTGCATTTACTTCCTTCTCAGCCGTCTTCCAGTCTCTGCTCGTTTTAAAACCCTCCCACTTGCTGGATTCTCTCGCTTTCTTTCCTTCCTGGCCCGCATCCTTCAGCTTGCTGCTTGGGTTTAGCTGTCCGGCGGCAGCTTCCCGTTCCTAGCACAGTCTTCAACTTCTTGCTAGTTCTCCGTGACCTACAGAACAGCAGTTCTGTCAGCAGACAAAGGTAGTTTGCAGCCTTCCTCTTCYTCCTCACTCAACCACACCCTTTCAAAGGAACAAAAAGATCGTGTAGTGCTTATCTGCAAACAAATGGATAAATAAATGTTGTCACCGTGTCATAAATGAATAGATAATTGCAGTCCATTTTTAAACAACACAAGCAATCTCATTATTTTAATAATACCACTGAGAAAAGAAAAATTACAGCATAACAATTGTCTTAGAATAAAAATACAGCATTCTGTGAATGCACAGAAGTCAGGTTGTTTAGGTGTGAGACTAAGAGTCTGTACTATTGAGCTTTATTTTTGTGAAAGCAGGCTTCAGTGGGATTTTTCTTCCAAATCAAGACTGCTAAGAAAATCCCTATGGTACTCGCATTATACTACCACRTGGTCTTGGGCCAGTTGTCAAGGAAAAAAACACAAACAACGTGTATGTTTCAAGTAGACCAGTGGTGAAATTCAGAGAGTTGAACAAAAAACTATGACTCTGGAAGGCCTCATTCAACTTCTTCATATACTTGGCAGCACCTAAATTCTTCTAGCACTTTTATTTTTCAGCCTTCAAGAGCTCCAGGTGCCTGAAGTCCTGCTTCTGAGCGTGCCTCAAGCAATGCCTTGGGCCTGCCAATGCTGGCAGGTTGTGGCCTTGCCTGTATGAGAGCCTGAGTGCAATCAGCGTAAGGTCCTTGATGGGCTGTCTGGCAGGTGTTGTCAGTCCATGCTCACACGTGGTCCAAGCTCCTTATCGTCTTATAATGGGCAGAGAAAGCTTTCAAAATGGCATGGGGTATGACTGTAGTATATTACAGCATTTTCTTAGACATCACAAGCAGCGTGTTTTCAAAGTCCTTTGAGATTAAATTTGTTTAGATGGAGTGTTTCATACTCCTTTTAGTATGTTTTAACCACAAAACCCTAGATTGCTGTGGGGAATAGGGGAAGAACATTTTTCATTCTTTCGAGTGAAACTATGTCATTGTGCGGAAGAGAATCCAAGATTAGCTGGACCGGAGAGAAGCATGACTGTTCACTATGATAAAATGAGAGGGGATGAGGGTAGAGTTGTGAGTCAGTTTTCATCACAAAATGTGTAAACAACTCTTGGAGGAGTCAGGAGCCCTGAACCAAGGGCTATTTCTGAATCTTATGTGTAACTGTCACAGGACAGAAAATATCAGCTTCTCTCTTCTGGGCAAAGCAAGAGACTTGTGCTGCTTCTTGCGCCCTCTCTGATGCAGGGTATCTGGGGTTCATTTATACGCTGGGGACAGGTTCAGCAGGAAGAGCTGTAGCTTGTTTCCAAGATAAGCCCAAGCTAGTATCTGGATGCTGTCCTTGAAGTGAAAAAATAGGATTTGATTGTTTTTGGTACAAGAGAGAAGAAAAGCTGGTTCATTACTCAGTGTTTATTAGGTTATTGTGTAACAGGGCAGCTGTATCTTAASGGGTACCTATGATCTTTGCTCAGCTTATTAAAGATTACTCTAGAGAGACTGACAGTCTGTGGCTCGCGGGATTTTTTAGTCTTGATAAAGGATTGATTTAAACCTAAACCATAGGGTCAGCATTTTCCTGTTGGCCAGTAGAGAGCTCAGCATTGTAGCTATTTTCAATACTTTTCTGCATTCATAACTCTTTCTGTCATGTCTTCTACAATGTTCTGGATTCTGCACTTAGCATCCAGATGCCTAAAATGTAGACACTGCAGGCAATAAAACTTACAGGCAAAAAAGTCTCTTCTTGGATCTGGCATCAGTGAAAAACTGAGGTAGAGCAAAGACTGACCCAAGTCCCTCAAGACTTATGCTAGCGGTATAATTATTGAGCTGCTTTCCTCAGCATACCTTCTGTCTGGCTCCCAACATAGCAGTTGTCTTCCACCAGGCCTCTTTCGTGTTACCTTATATATACAGTAGCATGTAGCGTGTGCCCTGTGTCAACTTGCCACAAAGCTTGCACCAAGTATGTCTTGATATAGGAACAGCTGATGGTAAAAATTAAGCAAATGGCCTTATTCCTAATAGGAAAGGGCTGTACATTCAAAAGAAATAAGCACAACTGTTCCAAGGTTTTCCTAAGCAGATTTTGCTTATATAGTTCTTAAAAATCATTGTGAAGTCCTTCCGCTCAACAAAACCTCAAAGAGATGTGAAGCAGTATTGCCTTCCACGGATTAAGAGTTTKATTTATTTTTGGTTTTTAGTTGTTTCCTAATAAAGATTGTCTGGCTGCCGTAAGTTATCACATCAGTTTTAGTGAATCTTAGCYAACAGTTTGTGCTCACACAGTAGGCCTAAGCCTGAAAATTTCTCTAACAAAACCCAGTATGACTCAGTCTGAATGAATCATTCACTATTCTTCTTTCTCTGCTTGCAGAGTTTTCAGAGCAGATCAATTTCCTCAAATGTATCTGCTATTCTTCTGGTTATTTTATAAGGTTGTCTGACGATTGTCAATGTTTCTTTTTATTTTTCTTTTAACGTAGCACACATTTGTAACTTACACTCTATTGTTTATCTATGATTGCTGAGTAGATCAGCCAAATGTGATTTTTTCTCCTGTTCTGTAGGTTTTCAAACACTTTCACATGCATGTTTAAAATTAATTGTCTATCACTGTTTTTGTCAGTGAAAAACTGAATTGATCATTTAAATAGGTCAAGGAAAAGTGCGCATAAAAGCAGCACATAGAAGTGTGAATTTTTTAAAAATCCATACAAATYGATATATTTTTGTGGCTTTTTCATCTCAAAATAAGACACTCCCCTCCATTGAGTGTACACTGGTGTGTCAGGTCTACCAGGAGACAGAAGAATTCACCAAGCTGGAGAGCGAGCGAGCTCTGATTCTCACTTACGGCTGATGATGGCATTTGCACATACGTTATTGTTAAAATGGAACAGTTGAAAATGGTTTGCCAGGGCTATGTTTTAGAGATGCATCTTAAATAAGTCAGGAAATAGAACCACTGATCCTGATTATGAATAGAGGGTTAATTCTTCTGATGGTGTAAATCAGCATAACTCATAGACTTGTGCAGATTTACGTTGGTAAAGCCCAGAAAATAGAAAGGATCTCTGACAAACAAAGGATGCTATATTTATTTCATAAGTGAAAAATACTTCATAACTGAGGCACACCATTGGCATGAATAAGTTATGAAAAATCTTCACAACCAAAAGAACATAATCATCCTTCATGTATAACAGATTTGTTTATTCTGTAAAGATTCATTTCAGTTGATTAATTATCAGTATCTGCTGATGGTGGAGGTAACAAGCCATCTCTGATGAGAGAATCATTTTAGGACATGCTCAGAATATTTTATCACTGAGCACAAGTTGTATATGCTTAGAATATTTATCACACTATGTACTATTACATTCTTAAAGCTCAGTAATGAATATAAATTTTATTGCAGATACAGGAGGTATCTATTTTTTTCTTGTCCTTTTTTAATAAAGGCTTTTCTAAAAGATTAAATTAAAACACAGTTATAGTCATATGTTTGCATGTAAAGTACTGAACTGTGCTGCTGCATTAAATCATTGTTATTCTGAACCAGTAAAAAATTTGCATAAGTGCAAATGCCAGTTCCTAACAATACCTCAGAATTGTTTTAGCTTACACCAAATACAATCTTTACCAGAAAGATTGCTTGCTCACTGGCCATTATTCACAGATGAAAGCTAACAAGATGGAGGTCTAGCAAGAGATAAATTGGCTTCTTTTTCTTGCTGTTTTATTTATTAAATAAACAAAATTGCAAAACCCAAGTTAAAGTAAAATATCAAATGAGAGGCTAGATCTGCTCCATTGAAAAGCATTTGTGAAGAGAAAAAAAATACAATAAACAAATCTGTTAATCACTGCAAAATAAAGAGCAAACATAGATCCTCAGTGTCTCTAAATATTTATAATTTTCAAATCAGACCTTCAACATACAATATTAATTTGTTATTTCTAAAGTTAACTTAGTCACCACAATGTATAGAATTTAAAGCATTGATGTATTTTCCATAACCAGTCAGGATTAAATCTGTTAATAAATCTATTTATCAATTTTTTTGCCTTACCTGAATAGCCACATTCCTTTTTAACAATACTTAGAAGAGACATAGAATATCCATATGTCTGTGTAATATATGTATATGCAAATCTACACACACTATACGTACACTGAGTGCCAGAGGACAGCCAAAAGTTTAGCAAAAGTAATAGAACCTCTGCAAAGTTTGCACAAAGAACTGAGTTTCTCTTAGCTTTAATAAATTTACTTGTCTGAAAATACAAATATTTGGTCGTCTTGAAACTCAGTGTTTTCTTTCATTTTCCAGCCGAATAACATCATTTTTGATTTTCCACAGAGATGCAACATTCATAGATTATTGGTGCATATTTCCAGAGGATCTACTATGAGCTAGTCTTTTACCAGTGCTCAAGAAAGGTGGTCTAACTCACAATCTATTAAAGTCAGCTGGAGCTTTTCCATTCATTCCAGTGTTTTACTTAAACTCTAAGAGTATCAYCTACCTAGGTATTTACAGCTCTCCATTATCAGGGTATCCCAGCTTTGGGGATTTGTCCTGGTAAAATGAACTAGATAAGGACAGAAGTTCAAAAGGCTTTAATGACTTTCAAAACTGTAAGCACTGAGTGTGTATACTGAGGGAAGGTGGTAAGTTACAATTATTCTGAGTGCTTGTTTTTCATTTGATTACTAAAGAAATGGAGTTTATATGATCACATTGCTTTTGCGTGTATCTGGTCAAAAGTCAGCTTTTAGCCAGTTTCACCAAGTTTGAGARAAAAGGAGCAATCTCAAAAGCATTAAATTTCTCTAGGTTTTACAAAAAGCAGCAGTCTGATAAAGAATAAAGACCTCTTACTGCTTCCACTGAAGAAAAGACTGCATTGTAAATTTATCTTTTAATAGACTCCAAAGGATCCATACCCAGAAAGAGACTCTATGAAGTCCTAACCATGGGAGAAAACTTCAGTCTAGCTGCTGATCTCTTTAAAACTCCGGAAGAATCCACAGGAAGTCAGACTTGTGTGTTTGCTCTGCCTGCATAGCTGCTTGTTTGGTGGATTGTTACTTTTCTCTCTTTTCTCTTTTTGTTTCCTTCATTGTTGTTTTCAGTTGGTTGGAACAAGCCTTGGAGAGATGGGAACAGACCTGGATCTGTGCTTCAAGTGCAGGTATGATATTTCAGGACAAGCTGCGTGATCAGTGGTGACTCAGTAAAAATGTGTCATGCAGCTTTTGTATTTAGTCTTTCAAAGATTTCCCAGCCAAACGTTCACACTCTGCATACCAAAAGATTTTAGGGACCTTCAGCTGCAGCCATGAAAGTTGCACTGCAGCATGTATTTTGATTTTGTTTAGCCCACTATTAGCCACTAGCTGGTGACGATTTAAACAATAAATATAGAAAACAGAAATTTTCTATATTACAGAAATCAATAAGAAAATTCCCACCTGAGAATATGATTTATCCTCTCTTAGATTTTGTGGGTGGATAGTAATGCATGAGGCAGAAAAGAATCCAGCTCTTTTCTTCTTCTTCACTGGTTCTACAATGGTAACAGGACTTGATGTGAGTCAGTCCCTGTCCTTTCCCAGGGAAGGAGGAGGAAACCTACAAAAGGAGCAAGATTGTTCACCCCTGCTGTGGGGAAAAGAACAACTTCGTGGTGTACTGCTTTCCTTGTTTATATTAATATATTGTGACTCTAAGTGTAAATCACTGAGAGGTTCATGACTTGGTAAGGGAATCTATCAACTTAGCCTTGTGTGGGAGCATCAGAGTAGTCAAAAAAATGCACTCAGTCTTGTGTACTTGCCTCTTCTTCTGGTATTTCCCTGTCCGTGCAGAGTATGTACAATCCCCACTAGCCTCATTACTAGATTCAACCAGATAACACAAATAGGCTGCATATATTGATTCAGAGACTACATGCAACTACCTTTCTGGAATTGTCAGTCACAGCTCAGATGCTAAGATGATAACCATCACTGAAGTGCTGGGTTATTCTTCCCTGAGTGACTGGTCTTTTTTTTTTTGAGTGTGGATCCACTCACTTCCATTTTAGCACTTTGAGATTGCACTTCTTGATGAGATTCACAAAGAGACTGCAGCTGAAGAAGAGTTAGAACTTCAGAAGAATATTGCTGTCTGCTTAGTGGTATGGATTGTTGGGGAAAATGTATCTTTAAAGAACTCTTGAAGGAGCCTGTTAGTATCCTTACATTGTTCAGAAACTGATATGGAATAGCACTTAACTTAGCTGGAACTCTTACAGCGAATGAGGAATGTCTGTTTGACTTGTTGGCTCTGGGCCAAAATGGCACTGTATGGAGCACATCTCACCCATCCTGTCAGGGTTGTGTTGTTTCCCAAAGCATTCCTAGCTATATAATGGAGATTCTAGACTTGGTTTATTTGTCCTTAAAAGCTAAACTTTTGCCTTCTCTCTGTTCCTAGTACTGTATAAGAAATAGATCTTGGTATCCCGTGAGGGTTGGACATTTGCATGAAAAGGCCTTCGATTTTAGAACGTGCTCTCCTTTTTATTCTGAAAGGACTGCACTTGCTGACCTGCAGCACCTGTTACAAGGTCTCCTGTTCAGTCTTTCTTGAACAGGACCTGAGGGGATGAGTCCTGATCAGTTTTTCTGAGATCGTACATCTAATTTTCTACTGTCATATTTTAAATGAAGCCCTACGGCATTTAGAGATGACTTTTAAACATTTAGCTAATCAGATCTTTTGAGAGTTTTATTAGTCCAAGTCCAAGGGTATTATCTCTGAGAGAAAGAAAATATTCCATGACTGATTATGTAGGAACAAGCTGGCCCTAGGCATGTAAGATACTGCTGGATATTTCAGGGATGAATTTCAGATACTTAGGTCAAACATCACCATAGCTGAGCTTTCAGTTTCCTTTCAGACTATATAGACATCTATATTTTTGTTACTGAAATTAAGATACTCGCTTTGTCTCCATTGAGTTTGAGATGTTTATGTAAATCATTAACATGAACCATTTATTCTGGCCACAGCTATTTGGTCTAAAGTTGATATTTGGAATCTGTTAATCATTACTACTCAGCTATTTGCTACTTATCAGAAGGTGATTCCAAGTGCTATTAGTCCATCATCTTGCTAGCTTTTCAGAATTCAGTGTCTCTGGCTGTCTTTGCATAAGTAAGCTACATCCAGCTTCTGTTAAATTTTAAGTGTCTGAGATACATACTCAGGTCTTTTTCATAACCTGCCTAGTGCCATCTAAAGAGATGTCTTAAATTCCCTGGGTCAGATTCATAAAAAAAAGCTCTAGGAGAACATTTAGGTGTGATCCCAAAGCTGTGTTTTTACTTAAATGGATTCTGTCAGTGTCAGAGCTCCGCAGAATGGCTCTGATGGCACTGGAGCTTCCTGGACATCTCTGCTGGTGCCCAAAGTGATGGCTCCACTTGTGTCCCCATCTGACCCATTCCTGACAGAGCTGAGCTGCTTAGCTTGTGGCTCACAGCTCAGCCAAGGTTTTAAGGATCAGAAATAGGCAATCCTTTGCCTCAGAGGATCTGATCCAGCAGGATCGTGGGACATCTAACAGATTCGGGCACAGTATGGCTTGCTGTGCAGTCCAAACAATTTTCGGAAACAATCTTTAAAAAGRAAAAGGTGTTGCCTTTTTTTCTCTGGTTGGTTGGTGGCTACTGATCTTCATTTCTGTTACATTTTGTTCTGATGCTGAAAATCATTCAAGATCATTGAATCCAGTTCTTGAAAGGACTGTATTCCAGTGCTTATATTTAAGGGTGTTTTTTGGTCCAGTCATACACAGGTCCATATTGGCCTTCCATCTGCTACCTCCTGATAAGGTACTGTCCCAGTCTTCTGGTCAAGCAATCCTTCTCCTGTTTCTATTTTGATCTTTCCCAACCACTGTTGTAAATCCTTGTGTAAATCCTTGACTACTCCTCATGAAGCTCCTTATCTGCTTACATCTCTCAGTGGATCATCCTCCTAAGTCTCACTTTTCTGGCCTCACACCCCACACCTGCCTCCCAACACATTAGGTCTGACTAGTTTCTCCTGTGCCCTAATTGGGCTATTCTCTTCTCTTTTGTGTGCTGGAAGCAGAAGCCCTAACTCTAGTTTGGATTCTGAGTGCTGCATTAGCCAATAGCAAAGAATCGTTATTCCATGGAAATGCTGACAGCCTACGTCCCTCAGCTGCTGGCTCAATGTAGAGCAAATATTTGAAGAATTTAGATATCAATCCTTAGCAAAACCTTTATGAGACTTTGCAAATTTCAAATTTTCCAATGTTTTCATCTTGCCTGTGGGAAATAATTTTAGTGACATAAGGCAATAAAATGCACATCCCTACTACAAACATTATCTGTCTATTAGATTTCACCCATCTTTTCCAAAGTATGGTGGATGCCACAACTAACTTTGTGAAAACTTTTATAGCATTGGAAAAACATTCTTTCTCCTTTTCATCTTGTTGTCCTGAATGACTGGCTAATTTTTTGCTAAAATTTTCCAAAAAGTTTCACTGCGAAACAGCCAGCCAGCCAGCCAGCATGGAAGATTCTGTCCTAGAATGCTGAAACTTGGTTAATATGTAAGCAGTTGAAAATAAGATATTATCATGGTAAATACTAGAAAAACTTTATATTTTAGCTCAAGTTATATGATAAATAAATCATTTTTATAATCCTGACTTTTTCTTTACTAACGTTTAATTGCAGTTTTTTCTTTTTAAGACTTACAAATTCTTAGTGGGCACAAATTAGATGCATTAAAACAGCAGAAAAATAAACTTGTTCACTTGTTATATGGCAGGTTCCACTCGCTTTGAAGAAATAGATTATGAAAATAGATGAGAGAAAAGATGATATTTTGGTCAGAATGAAAATGYTTTGTATGTTCAGTCTTCTAGAAAGATAAATTACTACACTGAATGGACCGTATGGACAATCTTGACATCACTTGAAACAGCCACTGATCAGAAACTGTATAGCCTAAAACAGAGATACATTGGTTCTTAGAGAATGAAAGAAAATTAGAACAGATAAGAATATTTACTTTGGCAAGACAGAACCAGAGTTTCTGAAGTGAAACATTTTTGACACAGTTGAAGAAGTAATCTTATAACAGTAGAAAGCATTACAACTAGAAATGAGATTTATACAGAATATTACTAATTTCTTTGTTGTCTCTTGCTTCAACTGGTGCCCATGAAGTAGGAGGTGTATTAAAGGACTTGCTGGAAATGTTCATCAGAAACAGCGTTGCTTATTTGAAATGAAAATAACTCCACATTTAGATTTATTGCTGTAATTGTATTCTTAAATTTAGAACTAATCATAGCCTTAGGATGCAAATGGACCACAAATTTATATTTGCAGGTACAAAAGAAATATAAATCCTGCAGTCCAAATGAAACTATTTGTTGGAATAGAAGTTTTAATGCTAAAATTTTGATCTCAGATTCAAAACCAAAAATCTAATACATTACAGATATTATTTCAAAAGTCGTGGTTTAGCAATGCTCTGTGAAGGTGTCCTATAGCTCTTGATGTTTTTCTCAGGGAATTCCATCTGTTTCATTCTTCATGTTGAGCAGTGCCCTAAAATATGAATAGTTCCACGGCAGAGAATAATACCACTCCTGAATTTAGAGTTTGGAGTTAAGAAGGATCACAGATCTCATTTTTTGGTTTGTATAGTCTCATTATTGAATCATCAGTCAAGAAAAATTRATTATATGATTGTACGAACCCCTAATTTTTAGTGGTGACTCAAGTTTTGATGTGCTGCAGTGTATTTTTACGGTTCTCCAGTCACATGTATGACTGTTTTCTTCTAATGATTGGGGGAATTCTCAGTTCAGGCTGCAACAGTCATGCTGAATTAGCTGGAGGTTGAGGGAAAAGATAGATGCAGAGACAAAACCTGGTTAAAGGCTACTGCTGTTGAAAATGTTTTTAGCTGAGAATAAATAAAAGGCTGAACAGAAAGAAAGATTTAATCTGTTAATTATAGATTAATTAATTGTAAATTGTATAATGCTCACTACTCCTCAAGCAACAAAACAAAACTATGCTCTAATTTTATCCTGGAGTCTTTATCATTAACTGTAAATCCTAGTTCTCATTAAAGCAAAGCAAATACAAAAATGTTTCATTCATAGATACGAACATTTACATAGATGCCTTTCTAGTTCTGAGAAATTCAATTTGTTTTCAATATATCTCCTTTTGTGAATGACTTTTTAAAAATACTATTTTAGTCAGGACTAAGCTGAAGAAAATTCCTGAAAACTCAGCTTTTTTGCACAAATGTTTTTCTGCAGGCCTTGCTGCACCACGGTGGCATTCTAAAGCTGCAGATCTCCAGGGTTGTTTTGCAAGGGAAGCTATTTCCATGACCTGAGCRAATGAACAGAGCAAAACAGGCCACAGAGCGGGAAAAGGAGAATGACTGACTGAAGAAAACCAACCACAACTACAAACAACCATTGCAATGAATGAACCAGGAGGAGTCTGAGGTTTTGTGACTCTCTCAAACTAGCCTTTAGAAAGCAAAAGTAGATTCAGGTCACAAACATGTTTACTTACTGGGACTATTTTCTGATATRTATTTTCCTGAAGGTCCTAGAGAGGAAATTTCATCCAAAGGGTATATCACAGCATAAGCAATGTCTTACAAATAATGATACCCATGGCAAGATTTTGGTAAGGAAGCTATTCACATTCTCCAGGACAAGATTTAGGGTACTTGATTCATGTGAGTTATCCTTACTCTTAYTAGAGTCCTTCTGAAGTCAATAGGATTATTTGCTGGAGTGGAGAAGATGCTAAAGAAAAAAATAAGCTATTGGTTCAAAACTTGTATATAGTCTACAGCATTAAGTAAGTCTGATTATTTACCCATACTGTATGTTCTGGCATTTCTAATGGTCCACCACTGGCTGTGAGAATATAAATGGTCACAGGAGTATCATCACGCTCCTTCTTCACTCATATGGTACCATAGTCTTATGATTCAGGGAGCAACTTGGTGAAATGTGTTTCTCCAGCTGCATAACCAAGAGCTCCAGCACCTCTCTAGAGATTTGCTGWGAGATTTGGGTACACAGATCCACATTCATGTATGGGATCATATCTCCTTGTCTAAAACAACACTGTGTTCTGCTGTAAATCGTAGAAAYTGGAGATAGAAAATAGTTTTTAAGTCATTTTTACCTGAGGATAGGACAGTTCCATTCAATGTGTTTCTTAGTTGTTTGTCCAGTCCAACTGGAATGGAATTAAGTGATGCAAATGTCAACATATTCCTTGCAAACTAAGAAATTACACTATTAGGAAAATATAGTATTCTACTGGAATTTTATTTTGTCTATATCTACATTATTTTTGTCCTTATGAAACTTGGCATCTGCTGGGATTTCTTTTGGAGGCAGAGCAACAAGGGGTAAGAGTGTGCGTGGAGAGAATGTGAGGAAATCCCCCAAAGATTATGAACTTAACTCCTTTGAGCCTCTGGGAAAAAATCAGGGATGGTGAGCAGGACGGATATATTTTCAACGCTGATCTTTCTACTTTCTCTCTCCCAGTACAGGCTAGTAGAAAACATTTTGTGAGACTAAGAGAAAAGCAGGAAACTGTTCAAAAGGGTGCRTGTTTCTTTTACCCCATTACATCTCACCTACATTCCTTAGACTACTTTCAGCATCTTATGACGAATGTCAAAGTCCATCAGGGAGAAAACACAAAGCAAACAATGTGGTAGGTTGTTAAGAATGAAAGCAGATAATAATTCATATAATATAATTGAAACAATAGCAGTAAACAATTATGATAACTCTGATACAGTTGCATTTGTAGATATCTGACCGTGGATATCATCTTTGATTTCCATCACTCTAATCCCCCAAAAACAGAGCAAGTGAAAGCAAATAAAAGTCAAGATCAACAGTAGTTGGAAGGTAGAAAAGGAAAGAGTCTGAGGGAACACAGAAAACAACTGACAGTGTTCCCTTCACAAAGGAAAACGATTGTTTTAGAAGAAATCAGCTTAGTAGTCTGTGCTCTCTCACAAAATGCAAGACCAGGCTATCTTTCAACAAAACTGAAAAGCAATAAATCTAAAACTACAAAAAGAGTTGCCCTTTTCCACTGCATGTAATTACATTTTAGAACACACTGCTACAAAAYGCTGCTGCATTAAAGTACTCAGTAAAAGTCCAGGATTGTTAYTTTTTGTTATGAATACTAAGGATCTCATTCTGTAACTTACTAGAATAAATTTGTTGAGCCCACAATTTATGCCTGAATTTTAGAAAATGCTGCCTGAGCCAAGAGAAAGTAACTTCTCTCCAATGATTTTCTTTCTGGGTTGTTTCTTTTTAATTTTACTAAGCATTTTTACTTAAAGCTGTTCTGTGTCCTGTGGGTAATTTTTATTATGATTTGAAAGAAGGACTACTTTTGAGTAATAAGAATTTTGTACTGYCTTAGATGGAAAGACTATTGTTATGCATACAGTCTGAAATAAGAATTTTCTCTTTTGTATTACTTCATTTCCCCCTCCCTTCTTTTGGATACTTCATTCATTAGATAGTTATTTCCCTAGATTTGGTTTTGATTTTAAACTTCTGCATTACTTTGAAAGTGCTTTTAACTTTGTGATCTCTTGGTTTCACTTCTTCCTAAAGCCCATTAGTTTCTAGTATTTGAATACTCCAATCAAGGCCATCAGCTCTTCAGCTATTCCTTTTTATTAATCCTATTGTTCCTTCATTCTATATTAATTGCAGTGGAGATTGAATCTTCTCTGAATTAGATGTGATATAATCAATCATTAAGTTCTAAAATTTCATTTATATATATAAAAGTATAACGGCAGGCTTGCATTAGTATTACAGACCTGCTTCTCATTTTCTGTGTCACTGAAAATTTCCCTGAAAATCCCTTTTCTGGAGTGCTTGGTCCTTTGGTCATGGGTTTTGGTCATTCTGGATCAGATTTTACCACACTGATGGGGCAGGAATATTGTATTACTACCATCAACRGGGAAAAATATGATATTGCTTCTGACATTTGAGTTAGATTGTTCAGAACAAGCAGGGATCTCTCTACTTGGTACTGCATTATGCTCTGTAAGAATAACCTTTCTGTTGATATAAAAAGGATTTAATCTTATGGAATTATCAATAGATAATTACTATTAGTCTTGTTCAGTAGGAACTGACATGAAATGCCTGTTTTTTAGGCACATATTAGCCCTTGCATCATCATATMCCGTGAAGCTTTCATAGCCATGTGGCCCTGCAGCCCCAGTGTGGCTCATTTCCTCCCTGGTCTAAGGATCTTTTGACTTCTGCTGGTTTTATTTTTTAAGGTGCACTCAGTTTTCAGAGGTACTCAGCYCTATGAAGTGTCAAACTGGTTTTACAGCACAGTTGAGCGAGCTGGCCTTTAGAGATAAGTTCTTGAAAACAATGAGAAAATGGTCTCCAGAAAGGCCAGTTCATTAAGGTCATGGAGGGCTTTCAGAACTGTGTCTCTAAATAGGAGACAAAGAGCTTTTTGAAAAATTCGGAAGAAAGAATTAAGGTTTCTACGAAAGTCCTGAAGCAACTTGTACTGTAAAGTAACAAAAAAGGTATTATATAGCTGTCATTTTAATGGACTTACTGTTTAGGCCATGAGGATGAAAATGGTGCAGTTCTTCCTTTTTCTATACCTGCATTGGTTAGAGTGTGGCAGCCAGTAGATGAGAGTCCTTTCTCTGTTAAGTGATGAACATTCAAAGACCTGCCACGTGAAGTCCCARTCCTGTCATCAAAAATGCAGAGGGCATCCCATATGTCCACAGCAGCCAATGGAAACCTCAGAGGTTACTTTTGCAGGTATAAGCTAAGAATTTGGGACAGATTTAGTCTTATATTTTCTTTCCATCAAAATGCAGGCATATTTTCTATTTGTTTCTTCTTTTTCATTCATCTCTCTAATTTTTAGTATTATCTAAAGTGTACAAAACTTTCTAAAATATGACATAACAGAAGTGATATAAAAATGTATTTTAATTCCTAATATAGAGGATTATAATTATGTGTTTCTATGATTTTTTTCCTTCCCTGATGTTTTCCAGAATGTGCTATAAAAATAAAAACTTACCACTGTCTCCTGGCATGTGGTAACATGGCACTGGCTTTCTTTATTTTTCTTTTCCGGCCAATTCAAAGTCACTATTTTGAAAAATCAAAGTCTTTTTATTTATCTTCCTCTGGATCACTTTGTCCAGAATAAGTGTCCAATATCAACAAAAAAGAGACGTAGTAACTTAGCATGTCCCTTTGTTCCCTCTGTGAAAAACGACAGCGCTATACATCTTTGCTCCCACTGGCTGAATGACTGTCAGACATCAGCATACCAACAGTTTTGGAGTAACTTTCTCAAGCTCAGTTCATATTTATACAGACTAATTTATGTGTAACAGAGGACGCTTATAGTTAAGGAAATAGAACTGAATAAACCAACGTCTCTGCCTACAGATAGCCAGAAACACAAGTTAGCARAGGTCTTATTTTATCAGTGGTAGCTTATAAAAAACAGCATAAAATTAAATCTAACTGCTTGTTTTGTCAATATCTTTTTGTTGGTAAGGTGTAGAAAATCACATCTTTTCATAATTAGGTCATTTCAGGCACTGGAAAATGGATATATATAATAACAGCTTCAAAAAAGAAAGCAAAACAAATGTGTTCAGATGGTGAAAAATGGTAGGGCGTAAATGACATACTTTGCAATATATGTTACAATAAGCTGTTACATACCATGGGATCCCTTAGAAGAAGAGACCTTCTTCTTCTTCTTGAGTATCTAAGACTTCTAGTCTTAATGACTGATTGTTCACATTATAGAGGTAGCCTAAGCACACATATTTGGGTRTTACAGGGCTAAGCAGTACACATGCCCATTCTCAAAAAGAGGTGCCTGCCCCAAAGAACTTCTAGTTTCAAAAGACCTTAATTTGCTGTCATGGAGAAGGCTTGAAATTCAAACACTTGATTAAATCATTAGCAATTATACAGTAAGAGGTTTCATAGTAATCTTTACATACAAATAAGCCTTTAGGCTTTAAGTATATGTTGTTTTTATTATACTGTAACTAATTTACCATTATGTTTCCTGGTGACAAATCATTTTCTTCCCTCAGGAACACAGCCATCCCTAATATTTTCATTATGTTAATATTCTAAGGGGTAATTATTGATATTGACACCGCTGCCTTCTTGAAAAAGTACCATTCATGAATTCACGCCATTCATGTTCCTAGAATGAGTTAAGTTTTAGCCATTAATATGCCAATTATTTGAGTCTTTATTGATTGTCTAATTCCTGTGGATACTGCTGTCTGTCATCACTGCTGAACACTGATCACTATTCAAAAGCCCGTCATACTGTAGAATATTTTTGTAAAACCAAACTGCTTCACTTCAGACACACAAGACATAGGAATTCAAATGGCCAACCCCAGTCTCCCAGAACTAAACAAACCACACAGCTGAGCTCAGATATGGAAAACCCTGCAAATCAAACAACCAACTCTGTATACACAGCAAGCCAAAAAGTCTCACAGATGCAGAGCCAAGACAGCCAGCTGAGAGTGACTATTGCTAAACAGGAGAGCACGCAGGCAGGAGCTACTTAAGCTGGTGAAAAGTAAGCAAAAATATTTTAGATAAAATAGGGCTTAACATACTTGCACTGCAAAATTACAGAAAACTGTCAAGCTTCCTCTGAAGGATATTTTTTTAAAAATGGACTTGTTAATGGCATGAGCATTTCAAACTGCAGTTAATTTTCACAGGAATATTTGTTCTCATTGCACTTGGTGCAAGACTTCTGCAGAGAGCATGCGAAGAAGTCTTGGGGTGGAAGTGCCCCCACAGGCACTCAGGGAGAGCTCTGGTTCACTGTGATTTTAGTGCCAGCAAATCACAGCAATAGTTAAGTTTACCATCTTCATAAACTGCCCAGCCTGAAGCTGAGTTCCAGCATCATCTCACAATGTTCTAGTATCGACCACCTGGGGCTAGAAAGCCTTGTGAGCAAATGAAGAATAAGATGGCTAGTGTGTGTCAGTGAATGCAGAAGAGGCCCAAAAACAGAAGAGTAGAGAGCTGGATTAAGTATTGCCTGTTTCTTTGAARAGCCTCTGAAAAGAATGGCTGTAAGAATTAAAAATTAATGTGATTATTTCAACAAACTGCATTTTTGAGAGGAATAGCAGGAGTATATTCCAAGCAGAAATGTCAATGAAATTGTGAAACAGTTTCCAAAGAAAAATGTTTCCCAAAGGTYCCTTGTTAAGAGTTGTTTTAAAGTAGTTTGGACAAAGCACATATAAATGGGGAGGAAATAAGCCACAAAATAATGAAAAATGGTATTTCTTACCTAGTAAAACAACTGCCTAGAAAACAAAACAAAAACATCATTCAGTATGTCAACTCGAAAAGAAATATTCTAGTTTTAAGATCTTGTTTGTGAAAACCTGTGCCAGAGGTCCGAATCTCTTAACATTAGTGGGATATTTGCAACATTTAGATTTCTTCTTGGTGTGTCRATTCTGAAGACCAGCAAGTCAATGATGTGAGACATTTTGCAAAATATAGTAATCTCCTAAAACCTACAGTATGCATCATTTCTTGTGACCAGCACCTCACTTTGTGCAAGTAAAATTATTTTAAATGTAACATAAATTTTAATTGYGTGGAATTCAATCAAAGCTAACCTAGTATGGAATTCCATTAGTGTCTTGAGTCCTTTATGTTTTCAAATGTATTTATCTAACATATTGGTTAGCAGAGCAGCACCTTCAAGCCCCTTTCGCAGATGAATAAGCAAGGTCCAGAGATACCACAAGTAACATTATCAAAAATATGAGTCCTATCTTCAGTCCTATGGTTATGCATCCAAATAAAAGATCTCAGAGTTGTATGAACCCTCAGGTCCTACTGAAATAATTGGGAGCTAGGCCTKGGAATAGCTGCAGATTGTGACCTTATTAACTGAAACCACTAAGACTCACACTTATAAGCCCAGAACAATAAGGGAACACAGGTGTCCGGTTCCTGTAAGCAAACTGTCAAGCYTTTTGATAGACATCTATTCTCCATATATTCTCCTGCTTAAGAAGATTGTGTGCTTCAGAAAGGGAGCCATACAAACCAGCATGCTGAGTGATGAGCCACTGAAAAGCTAAATCAAAAGGAAATATTAARTATGGGYATGTATACCATTTGAAGTCTCTCTRAGGTTTAGGCATCCTCCTCCATCCAGTACTGCTAGCCCTAAAGCCTCCTGTGAAGACATGTGCCTGATAGCTCATTTCTTATGTAGCAGCACAGCAACAGAGGCACRCAGCAGAGATTAATTAATTAATTCCCCCCTCTCTCAGAGGCATTCAGAAACTCAGTCTCTCCTGATGCAGCAGGTAAACCTAACTGTGCGTGCTACGTGGGGAAGGGAGGGAAGTCACATGCTCACTCCCTTTGAGGCTGCCTCATGTTGCATGGCATGATGAAAAATTCCCTGGGCCAGAGGAAGAAAACAAGCTCAGCRTTAAGGCATGCATTTAGAGAGGAGCTGTTTCTGGTTTTTGTAGAAAGGGATGAAGAGCTTAAATTCCACTGACAGTTTTTAGACCCAAAACTGACACCCAGGACTGTCTCTGTCAGGCAAATGGCCTAGTTCCTCTGTTGGAGGACCATGCCCACCTCTTGTCTGCCAGGCGGAGCTTCAGCTGGAGGAAAACAAGTGGCTATTCAGCACTGGTTGGTGCAATTTTCCTCCCGCATGAGATGTGTGGGTCTATATTCTCACAGGTAGAGGTGCTGTGAAACTCTAGCGTAATAAGTGACTCTTTTTTTCAGTCTTGTCTAAAATAAAGGGGCACGTACACCTGCATTTTTGGCAGAGCTCARTTTGATAGGGATCTTCCAAAGATGCTAATCAGACCAAGCAGTGCTGTAGCTAAGCTGATTGTGGACGTGTATGAACCCTGCTGGGAGAGAGATGCCAAACTACTCAGCTTTGAGGAGGTGTCTTTTGCACATCCAGAGCAATACCTTAGGCCTCTAAAGAATTTTAAGACAAAAAAATAAAAATTCAGGCCCATATGTTCTCTACGTGCCTCTAAGGTTAAGCTGTAGCTGAGCAAGAGTTGGCAGGATCACATTCTCGGTCATAGGTACTTAAAAACTTCCTAAGTTCCCTTTTAAGCACATAAGCCCTTTTGTAGATCTAGGCTTAATGTCCAAATCCTTCTTGCCTAAGAGAATGTTCTGAAATCATGCAGAAAACTTATGGGAGAAGGAATCGAAATTGGATGATGTCCTCAGATAATGCTTTGCCTCCCCAACCATCCTCTATAAAAGCTACTTTTTCTTGTAACATACTAATGGTGATTTTTGGTGCTCTAAAATATATTGGAAAGTTGTTAAGGTCAAAGAGCTAGGTAACTATTTGTTTTCAGAGTAGATCCAAGCTAACTTTCAGTAGAGGGGGTACATATTTAGGCTTTTTTGTTGTTTTTTTTTGGGGGGGGGGGGAGAAAATAGCAGGAAAATAGCTGGACAGTGCACAATTCCAGATCCTTTCAGGCACCCTTCCCCTCTCATTAAAATCACTGTCAAAAGATCAGATGGCATGAGGACCAGTGGATTTATAGTATATCACYGTGAGATACTCCCTGTGGCTTCCACAGAACGCAGTGACAACTCTGAGTGAAAGGCAAGGTGCGAAGAACTGCGTGGAGCTGGCTAGCGGTGGTAGGAAGGCTGATGACTTGCACAGCACACAGAGYAAAGGGAATATAGAGCAACATTGTTCCCGTTGCCCCGAATAGGAAGCATGGCTGAACACAGAGAATGAGCAAAGTCACTTGCTGTTAATTACAAAGTATATGAGATGTGTTTTATGTCTCCTTTCAACTAAATTAGAGTAGCATTTTCAATACTTCATGATAAGGAATGTATAGATGATATAATCCTTCACTGAACACAATGTAGAGATGCTACTTTATAGTTTTATGGGCGAGTAAGTTGAAAAGAAATTCTGGAACTGTGCTAGTCTAAATTGCTCCTACCTTAGTGAAGTCAATGAATGGTGACGGTTACACTGCTTGAAGATTTTCCTTTTCTTTCTAAATAATTTATGTTTATGACAACAACCATGTCAGCATCATAAATTTAATAGCAGAAACAGTTAGCTATCCTGCTCGAAACTGAGAAATTAGAATCAATTCATTGCARTGCTGTATCTGCATAAAGTAGGTTAGTCTTCTAGTTAAATGTGATTTTTCTCTAAAACTTGTAATATGATATTTATTGTATGTTCAGTTAACACAGAAAATTCCATTACCTTATATAAATTTGCCAAACCTTCATTAGACTCACATAAAAGCTATTGCCAAGTAGTAATGTTATATAAATGCAAAAAGGGAAGTTGCAATAATGTGGTTGAACAAAAAGGGGAATAAATTGATTTTCATACTCTTTGGGAATACAGCTTCTTAAAGTTAATACAGCTTACGGATTTTATACCTTTAATCTATCTTCCTCATATCTTTTTCTTCCAGTGCTGTATATGAAACCATAAACACTATTTTATTAAAGGGGGGAAAAAAGTAAAAACAAAGGTACAGTTAAAGAAGTCTATGCATGCTTGTTTACTCTCAGAGCTCTGGAAAGTAGCTTTTAAAATAAAGTAGAAAAGATGGTAGTCTGACATGTAGGGAAGATTTATCATTCTTCAAATACATTTTAATGAATGTGAAGGGTCTTAAACTTGCTTTGAATGTACAGCCTGCTATTCCCTTTGAAAGTAGTTTAACTTCTACAAGCAGAGTCTGCTAAGACTTGGAGACTGCTAAAACAATTACAAACATACCCTGACTTGTGATACTACAGGGGRAAAAAAGTCTAATTTTATAAGGAAATCGGTTCCAGTATCTAAATTTTGTTTTTATTAGTTGCTTATTGCATGACATCACAGGTCAATAGACTCGGAGACCAAAGGAAAGACTTCTCATTCCATGGTTCACCTGGCAGAGAATTTGAAACTTCAAAAAGTTGCATGCTGAACACATCAAAGATTTTTTAAAATACAGTAAAGATATATAATAGAGCTTTTGTGTTTTCTCCTGAAAGCTAATAAGCATCCTGAACTTTTAACATAAACAAAATTCTGATGTTAATTCAGTTGGGCAAATTGAGCAAATCCAATGTTGTGACATGAAGAAATCTCTTGTTCTCATCAGATGGAAATGAATATCCTGGCATTTTAGATGCAGGGGTCTGAAAATGTCAGAGCAGTTTACACGCTTGGAAAGGCTATGGGAGSAAATATCATCAAAAAAAGAAATTCAATGTATTGATTTCTTACTACACTTGGGTTTATTGTCTGACTTTGCTTTCAGATATGCAGGCCAGCACCCCAGACCTTGTGCAGGCCAGCACCCCAGATTGCRCATGCTTCTATCTGCAAAGGCACCCAGGGCATTTAGGCATGGCAGACAGTATCTCATTGCCCTTTCTCAGGTTCACTGGTGGCACTTTATTATCCCGCTGACATGACAGCTCATCATGCCATAACATATACATAGCTTGACTGAGCAGATGTGAAGAACTTCCCCAAGACCGAAGAGGAAATGCCACAGCTCAGCATCCACCTCTCCTCTCCTTCTCCCCTCCTCTCTTTCTTTGAGTAACTGCCGGTGAGGGTAGTTGAAAGCTCGAAGACTGCTGAAAGACAGGGTTCATGTGGACAGCTTGCAGTGAAGAACACTGAGAAATTAATAGAACTGGCAATATAAGAAGGCACAAGTGCCTATGCTTTAGCTTCTTAGCTCGGGGCGGATGGGGGGGAGGGAATCACAGATGCTTCATACACACAAGTTCAAAGATATCTGGGCTTGATTTTCCTGTGCTACTCTGGCAATGCAGGAGAATCTTAAAAATTATTTACTTGCTCTACACTGCAGTAGTGCAAAGAAAAAGCCTGTGTCTGTTCTGGATCTAGCACCTGACCGTCTAAACCCAGGAGCAAATCGCGTGTCTAACTAGGACCATAGCAACACAAATACATAGTAGTAACAAAATAGACATTAAAAAACTCACGTGTTCGATCCATTTTGGATGAGAGTAGCCATAGAAGCAATCAGCGTGAGGAAATCTACCATTTAGCCTCAAGAGAAATTCACATTTTGGGTCAAAGACTGTATAAGCCATTGTCAAAAACAATTGAAAAGTTCAACAAGGTAAAGGCAGTAAAAAAAAGAAAAAGTAGAGAAGGAATGAGTCCCCCACTGACTGATGTTCAATTAATATTTGTCTAGGTCTCTTTCTTCTTCCTAGAGGGTGACACAATGGATRGTGTGAAAAAATAAAGCCACCCTTCATGTAATCCTGATTGCTTCTTTCTTGTCTCTTATGAGCTTACAAGAATGCTTCTGAAGCAATGAACTGGGTGAGGGAACTGTGGTGGGTTACAGTGAGCCATCTCTTCTGAAAGTGGGTTTTAACCTCATTAATTCCCAGATCTGGATCACTACATGGCTGTAAAACCACTTGGGATAGCACATGGCAGAATTGCACAGAGAATGAACATTTGCAAGCAGACAAAAAGGCTGGCCTTCTTTTGCCTGAAAGTGCTTGTGAAACTACAAACCTGCTGCTAAAGTTACCCTGATTCAAAAATTTAACAAGATTAAAAAAAAGGGGGGGGGGGGAGATTGGACATTTACTTGAACAACACATTTCTGTAAAGTTTTAATAGCACGAAAATAATAATTTAATTAAGTAGTGATAATTTCGTAATTATTGTAACTCTTCATGTGCCATTCCACAAGTCATTCTTAACAAGCAAAAATGAGAGGTAAACTGCCTTAGGGCCAAGCTATCCTATAAATGCTAATGCAAGGATTTGTGCATCTCTCTTTGAAGCAGCTGGTCACTGCTGCAGAACAAAACTGCTCATCCAACAGGATTATTCTGCAAATTCCAGCTACAAAAACCAAATGCCATAGATTTTGTGATTGCAAATGTACTGCATGAACCCCAGTGTCGGAATTTTTCTAAGCATGTATTCAAATATTCACACTTCCAATGTGCTCAGATTTAAGTATATCTAAAAGTGAGCATCTGGTAGAAATTTAATTGCAAGTCTGGCAAGAAATACTGTGACCAAACAGTTAAAAGGGAGGTTGGGTACCTCTTTTTCTCTGTAAATAGAAATGTGGCTGTCTTTGAGTGCCCTGTCAACTCAGTGCCCACTTACAGCCCCAAAGGTCAGCTGTGCTTGTCATCTTCACCAGTTTTGACTTTTAACAAAGTAAGAATCTCTTGCAACTTGTAGAAATGTATTCTTACAACCCCAGACAGAGCTCTGTGAGACACATGGTCAGGGATAATTTGACTGACACTACGGGCTGATTTTGTAGAAATTTGGGTTTCCTGGCCTGGCTGCCACAAATATTCACTGCTTCCTGATGGCCTCCATATGTAGATTTTCATTTTAATTGTTTCATTAAAAATTCCCAACTACTAWAAGAAAGACTTAAAAGTCTTTTAAAAGAAAAAGAATTAAAGAAAAAAGAAAATGCGGTCGAGCAATAAAAGAGAAATGAAATACAGGCTTGAGCAGTGAAATAGTTAATTAGAAAGCACCTACAAGAAAAGATCTCTTAAGTTATAGTGACCTCAAGAATGACTTCTTTCTGAAGGATGAAATTAAATTGTTTTAGACCATCACTTTGATTTTACCGATCTAACTAAGGAAGAGGTATTATTATTTTCCTAGTAGGGGTTGATCTACTGAATTACACATTGCTGATCTGTCACTCAAAATGACAACACAGAYGAGGGATCTTCTTTGATCTCTAGACAGTTGAGGTTTCAGACCAGARTCCACAGGGAAGATAAAGTTAATTTTTCAGACCTTGAACCTCGGAAAATCCACTGCAAARGGACGAGGCTATTATGGAACATATTTGTAAGTCATCACCAAATGCCATTGATTTGCTTGTTAATAGYGGTTATGACAAAAATCTGGTAAAGCTTAGAAGCCAATTACCGATTGCATTGCTACCATTACATCACAGCTTAACTCAATTTACAGATGTTTAAAAATAAAACAGTTAGTTCTTCACATAGCTTCAGCTGACTAGACCAGACCTTCAGCTCATTTACACCAAGGTGTCTCCATTAAGTTCAGTGCAGTTATCCTGATTTACACTGAGAATATAGCCCTCTAATACAGCACCATGATACTTAGAAGTATAAGGGCTTATTCAAARTCAGAAATAAACACCTTTCCTCCAAATATTTGGATGATAAAGAGTAAATGAGATTGTTTGAAAAGGAGGCAGCAGATTTACCAGCGCAGTCCATTTAAAACAGTTGGTCAATTTAGTCTTGGATCCTGATTCAAAGCATCAGAAGTCGCTATGCAGTTTTCCGTGCTGCTGGCATTTGCAAGCAAATATTTATAYGAGAGGCTCTTGAAGTGTGAATGTATTACTGACAGCACATAAAATAAAATAGAAACTACCCTGAACTCTTGACAGTTTTTCTTTCAGCTAAGTTTGCAGAATATTTTTAACCTCTGGCATCTCAACTGTCAATTAGACTTTCATAATGTAAATAGCAAACAATGGAGGAAGTGCACAGCCCCGCGTTTCCACACAGGATGTGTAAACCTATCTGTTCCCTGACGGTTCTGTTTACCTGCTAGAACAAATTAGTAATTGTAAGCATGTACATGTGAGCTTTTATATCAACACAGATTTTCCTTAGCCTAATGCCTACTCAGTGGTACTCCCCGGCTCCCAGAGGTGAACAGTTGAGGCTAAGTCAATGGAAAATYGGTGTTTCTAGTCTCCTCACATTAAATGATAGGAAATCAGCGCTTGGAAAAAAGAGCCATCTCCACGCTGAGGAGGAGGCGCTGTGCCWGGGGCCGGGAGGGTGAGGAAGAGGAGGCGGCAGTGGTGGCGCCTGCCCCGGTGGTGTGGCACCAGCGGGACCTCTCAGCAGCACCCCTGCCAAGCCTGCGTGTCTCAGTGCTGCGTGATGATGGCAGCTGTGGAGTGAAGGTGCTTCTGCAAAAGGCAGCTTTGGGGAGACAAGGAGGAGGAGAACAAGTCTATGTAGCACAAGAAGAACTGTTAAAAAAAAGGATTAAAGTGTAAAATGTTAGATGAGTGACGATTATTTCTGTGCTTGTACTATTTCTTGCTATTCTCCTACTGCAAGCCTGGGAGGAGATAATGTTTTGAACCAGTTTTACCAGCCTATGTGTGAGCAAATGAATGAACATACTCTATTAATTCCAACCTGCACCTCACTAAGCTACTGCTGCACACAGCCCAGCCTCTCCGAGAGCGCACGAGTAGCCTTTTAATGCCAGCTGTGGCCCAGCTATCTCAAAGGGTGGAAAACTTTCAAAAAGCCAAACACCAGTTTGCCCTCAGCTCTTGCTGATTTTCCACACAAACTGAGCTCTACATCCGCTACGTTCCCTCCATGGAGATCACCCACTTCTCTATTTTAGGACCTCTTCCCCTGGTCTTTCATGCTATTAATAGCTAAATCCAAACCCTTTACCTAGATTTTCAGTCATCTTATTAAAAGTAATTTACTTATAGTATTGTTATAGAAATTTCTATTCTTTTGGAGGTTATCAAACACCCCTACTGCAGCCCTGAGCCAAGCAGAGCATGTAGGCATGGCAAGGCACCCCACGTTAGTAGGTCTACGGGCCATGTGTCTTTTCCACCTCACATTTCTACCAAATAAAGAGCCCTTCACACACGCTGGAGAAAACTCTTAGTAACTGGATGCAAAATGTGTTTTGTTTTTCTCTCAAAGGAGTTCAGTCTTGAATGCACTAAGAGAACATTCACATTTCTTCTGAGTTTTAAGAGGGGAAAAAGAGCAATATTTACAGCTTTTGCTATGGAGCCAGCAAAAGACGTGAAAAAAACAAACAGTCTCTGGTGGGCAATGATGCCTCGATGAATCCCGCAGCTGGCTACAGACGGGGTCAAACAACCCAAGGGCTTCCTTCACCRCCGTCCTGTTTTGCTGGAAGCCGAAAGTGGCTGTCCAAGTGGGAGGCCTTGGCTGGAGGCACAGCGGGTTGAAGCACACATGCGCTCTGTCACGGGGCAAGGGTCCTGGCTGCACGCCCCCGAAAGCACCCGCAGCCAGCTAAGCCGCATGGGGGCCTTGGCAGCAGGCTCAAAGGGGTTATTTAGTTGCATTTCTGTYCTGGGTAAAGATGTTATAATGGCAAAAAACAAACTTTGCTTTAGTAATTATGGGAAGAGGAAATAGGGAAAAATAGGACAAAACAGTAGGTGTTACTTTAGCTCACACAGGAGAGATTGCATGGCACTCCACCTTGCATGACAGACATCCTTTAGCATCACAAAAAGCAAATCATCTCCCTTTTTCAGTACTCTACCTTATCATTTTTCCCTACACATATGGCTGGTGTCTGTGGGAAGGCTAGCAAGATTTGTTCTGCTAAGGATGAGAGATTCCTGTGTTCTTTGCATTAAAGCAAAGAAGCAAAGCATACAGAAAATTAAATGATATCTATTGTTGCATTATATAAGAAAAAAACATGCAAAAACCAGGACAAACTCTTTTCTTGTCTTGATTCATTTCCAGAATAGAAGATGATGTTTGACCTCTAGAGTTACACCTAATGTCTTTCATAATAAAAGCAGTTACTTCTACACAGCTCCAGTATAGGTATAGGCCTCCCATATCCTGTTATAACCTGCTACTGCCAAGAGCAAATGCTTGATGATTGTGAGTTAAATTCTTAAGCAGAATGAGATTTTTATCTGATGCGCAGTTTAGAACTTGGTTTGAAAAATGAAACTTGAAGTTTTGTGCTATCATTTGACTCCAGAGGTTGAAGCTTTTGAAAACAATTAAAAATTCGTGATAAAATTGAAAGAATTAGCATTGCAGAATCACAGAATGGGTAAGGTTGGAAGGGACCTCTGGAGATCATCTAGTCGAACCTCCCTGCTCAGCAGGGTCACCTAGAGCATGTTAGACGGAGTTGCATCCAGGTGGGCTTTGAATATCTCCAGAGAAGGAGACTCCACAAGCTCTCTGCTCTTGCCCTTATTGAACTTCATAAGGTTTCTCTCCGCCCAACTCTCTAGCCTGTCCAGGTCTCTCTGAATGGCAGCACAGCCCTCTGGTGTGTCAGCCACTCCTCCCAGCTTGGTATCATCAGCAAACTTGCTGAGGAGGCACTCCATCCCCTCATCCAGGTCATTGATGAAGAAGTTGAACAGAATGGGACCCACTCCCAAGCTCTGGGGAACTCCACTACCCATGGGCCTTCAACTAGACTCCGTGCCACAGGTGACAACCCTCTGAGCTCTGCCTTTCAGCCAATTCCCAGTCCACCTCACTGTCCACTCATCTAACCCACACTTCCTGAGCTTAGGTGGGAGGATGTTACGGGAGACAGTGTCCAAAGCCTTGCTGAAGTCAAGGTACATAACATCCACTGCTCTCCCCTCATCTACCCAGTCAGTCATTCCATCAGAGAAGGCTATCAGATTGGTTAAGCAGGATTTCCCCTTGGTGAATCCATGCTGGTTACTCCTGATCACCGTCTTTTCCTCCATATGCTTGGAGATGACATCCATTATTCGCTCTCTTAATGTGAACACTTCTGTGCTAACATATTGAAAATTTAAGCTACTACATAAAAGGTATGTTTTTTATTCTTCTACTGTCCAATTTTGCATTTCTAAAAATTTGAAGTACGAGCCTAAATTTACTACTTTTACAGCTCTTCTTTTTGTAATAGATGAACTTACATTACATGTAAGTTAAAATATTTTTGGTCTATATATGCATTTCAGGTATATAGACTGGGATACCTTGGTGGGATTTGAGAGACAAGGTGTTCAACAAACGTGCTTCCTTGTTACAATCCTGCAGTCCCCTTGGCTTGCTTCACTCACCATTTCTTCCCAGGATGTGCCAAGAGATGGGATTGGGTGTGTCCTTCAGTGTGATGCTGCCATWCAGCCATGGGGACATCCAGTCCCACTGGCCCCTGAGCACTCCTGCACTTCAAAGCACAGTGCGAGTACATGGGCTTGGCCCAACATTAGTTTGATGTTGTAGCTTACTGATAAATAAGGTTTTCTATCAGTACAAAACAGCACAAGCTCTTGTTTGTAGAACAACACAAGCTGATTTCTCTTTACTTCCTTTCAAAACCTGCAGGCAGTCACTAGATGAGCTAGATCAGGTAGAAGCCCAATTTCGCATGCTAGAAATATCTCACAATACAAGAAGTCCACTAACACCAAGATGACCTGCTCCTTGAGCAAAGTTATAATGAGAAGATCCGTGGAAGAGATGAAACAATATTGTACAATGCAGAATTGGCTGAGTGGGTGAAAAGAGATGACAAAAGCAAGAGAGCAGAAAAGGTCCTATGCTGTGCGAGGTAATATAAACTTTGAGCATGGCCTCTGCTTATGGACGCAAGGAATTTTGGTAGTTTTAGATTGAGACATCTGTAATACTAGTGGGAACCATGAAGCGAAGCATGAGGATAGTGACAGTGCTGAGTGGCTGCTTTAGAAGCTCCTGTCCATTAAATAAAGCTGAATATTTTCATAGCTGCTTTAGGCAGGGAAGGACAAGAGGTAATAATACTCTTCAAGGGCTTGGAGTCAGTTCAGATGTATTCACACTAACCTGTGAAAAAGATTTAGCAAGGGGGTAGTGGAAGTGGTATAATAGTGGGGCACTTTCCTACAGGAATATTCATTCTGATAGGTGCAGACAGGTGGCCCCAGCCATGGAGTATTTTGCTTCTCTTTCCTCAGATGGGCTGTGAGTACTTTCCCAAGCTGAGCTCCTTTTCTCCTATGAAGGTTTGCTGTTCTGTACATCATCTCCCTGCTTGCGAGTGTGGAGTCATCATCTTTAGAGGGCACTTCTGGAGACTGCTCAGGGGTCCCAGAGATTCAGAGTGGAGTCTGAGCTGATGCTGTTGATTAATTATAGAAGGAGCCTTGAGACTTTTGAATACCATATTTGTTGCTTCCTACAATGGTTGGCAGTGGGGTACAACTGATTAAATGAATAGAATTATATTTGATGAAATATGATATGACTTTGCATCACTGAATTGATCTACTGTCCTTCTGAGTGGCTCTCTATACATTTTTATAATCCTTGCACAGTGTTTAGATATTACAGGGACAGACACTTTTGAAACATTTCTAGCTAAATCACAGCTGGGAGTCATGGCACCATGATTCTGCTTAATGAAGTGCCTATTCTTATTCATGAGAGTCTATTGTTGAGATTAGCAGATTTTTAAAAGCTTTGCTACCACAGTTTTCTCTCCTATCTACTGACCAGAAATTTTCTTCTGGAAAATCCAGTGTCTCTCAGAGGTGACATTAAAAGAATCCAACTTCCTTTGGAAAATCTCTTTATGTAGCATTTGCGTATTCATTTGCGGGGGAACTTGAAAGACAAAAAGTCTTTTTATAAAGCTACTTTCTAAGGCCCAACAAGGTAATGTCATGGTCCCGGGCTGAGAGGATTCTCTGTTGAAGAAGTAGAATCAGGGCTGTTCCTARTGTTAATCTAATCCAGGGTGCTTCATATTCCAATAACAGGCTGAATAAAACAAGTAGCTCCAAAATCCCTTGGATATCACCCCAGGCAAGTTGCCTAGGGAACAATGTTTGCATCCACTTTGAAATATATACATATATATATATTTTTTACTGTAGTTCTGGCTAATAACAACAGGAATAATATCATGTGCTTTTATCTGGAATAATTTTTAAAAGGCTTGCTCAAACAGCAGTGAAATATAACCACACATACCATTTAAATATAGCAGAYAGTTTTTCTCCGGCAGCACTATTTAAGAGTTTTAGGGAGAGGAAAAGAAGAATGACTTCCCATTTTGGAAGCAGAGGATGAATCATTKGAGGTAGGAAGAGTACAATTACCCAGACTGGGACATGTCCAGGGATATGTGTACGCAGTTAAGTCACTGCACAGAGACAAATAGTGAGCAGCAAGAAAAGAAAAGAGGAAGAAAAAAATGAACTTCTGGCTGAAATATGGACTCAAACTATTGTTTTGAAAATAATGGACCAGTGATCAATTTGGTACAGAAGGTTAGAAAGGATTTGGCAAAGAAAAGAGAAAAAGTACTAAGTTGAGGACATAAAGCCAACTCCTAGTTTGCCTTCTGAGAAAATCTCATGTCTGCTGAGCTCAGCACCTCTAGATTTTTTTGCTATAGGAAGGAAAATCAATCTGTCTCTGCAAACGGCAACCTTTTCTTTACTCAAACATACAAAAAAGCAATCACAATGCTGTTGTCAGGACCATGTGGCACTGCTACTTTAGTAGCTAGCAAAACCTTTATCCCTTACGACATAATTGTATATACACTGTGATTATATTATCATATATTTGAGTCAATTCATTAAATACTATAGGTATTTTGAATGTCAGTTATGGTTATTGAACATATCTGACAATCAGACAATTCTGCATATGACCGATGGCACAAAGAGAAAAAGCAGCTATTTTTAAAATGTGTGAGATTAAGAAGTATGTATTGTAATAGTTTTGGTATCATTTCATTTATAAACTTTTTAAGTACAATGAGTTTGACCATAAAAAAATGAATTCATGATGAAAGAAAACCAGTGAATATGCTTAAAACCTTTCTAAAACGAGTACCTTCATGTGTGTATACACACACATACCCACACACATATAATACAAACATATTAATAAAAGCATAGGCATTTTTTAGATTAAAGGTATCTGTGGCAAAGCCTTTGGTTTCCTTCAAAGTCAGTTCCTTCCTACATCAGTTAAATTTATTTTTTTAGGACAAAATATTTTTCAGGTAGCTAGAATCTACTGAAGTGTTTTCTAAAGAAAAAAAAGCCCGTAAGGCCATAGCAAATAAGTAACTCATATAAGTGTTTTGAATAGCTGAAGAGAATTTTAATGTTTCTGACATTAAAGAGGTTCAGTTCATAATCTGGAAATCCCTTCACTGAGCTAAAGAAACTTTTTTTAAAAAATGCACCATTTCTTTTTGGAGTCAATACAGCCCAGGTGAAGAATTTAACCCAAATGCATTCCTGGAATATCCAGGAATGCAAATATGAGAGAGTGAATGAGTGGCTGCAGTGTTAGTCAGAGCAATGCAGAACCAACACGAACCAAAGTAGCAAGCATACCAGCACATGCTGTTTGTGAATGTAACCAAGGGTGCAGGCAGTTTAGGCCTTCTGTAATAAGACCAGGCTAGGGCAGCATCAGACATGTAAGCCTGACATGTAAGACATGACTGAATAGCTCGTATAATTATGTTCTATAGAAGACAACGATCAAGAGAAATCTTAGTGCACATTGAAAAGGGGACTCGGGCTGCCTATAGTAAAAATACTGAGTTTTTCATCCTAGCGTGCCCGCAAGTAACAGCTGGCAGTGCAACCTAAATGAGTTTTCATTTTCACATGCAATGTCAAACAAAGGATTCAGCAATGATGCTGTGTCACTTCCGAGGCAGGACACCCACAGAAGACAAATGCTCAGTGTCTGTCTTTGTCCTGCTACTGCCATCTAGGGCAGGATTCAAGACTCTAAACCTAGTGCCAATGAGCTGCCTTAAGGTATCCAAGACATCCATGTGAGACTAGTAAATCATAGAAGACTTCAGGAGCTGCACTCCTCCAAATCAGTAGCTGAAGACCACCTGGGAGTTGCTCAGCAGGAAGACACTGTGTGCTGTGCACTGTAGAGGGAGAGGATGTCAAGGAGGAAGGGTGATTGCTCTTCAGCATTTTCCTACTAGTAGTGTTCATTCCTACTGRGCTAGAAGGCTCATTGCACCTCCTAAATTATGCCTGATAGCAGGTCAGTGCCCAGGCTGGAGAAATATCACAGTAACTTAAAAATACAAGTGCAAGTATACAGAGTTYAGTTGATCTAAGGACACTTCACTTGTTCACATAAACATTTGAATATAGGTTCCTCCTTGCCATCCTTAGTGCTGTCACACTGCATCTCACATGCACAYCTTCGAGCACATTTCCAGTCCTATAAGCTCTTCTGTGTACCTGGTAAAGATCTTGAAGCCCTCACCCTGATGCTAAACTGGCCCCCCAGTGCACGCTGGTGTATCCCCAGGTGGCCCCCACCCCTCTGCAGTCCCTAATCCAGGCCCTGGCTTGCTTCTCCTGGTGGGGAGCCAACAGGCCTGGCCTGCAAAGAGCAGAGTCCAACATTGCCCAAGCACAAGCCATGAGCCGTTTAGAAAAAGAAGGGAGGACTTTTCTGGGATTTATGGAAGGGGRGACCCCTTCCTAAGAGCACAAAGATAGAGGACAAGGCATGTGTGATCTTACGACAGATAATTAGTAGTGAGAGCCAAAAATAAGTTATTGCTGTCAGGACAAAAAAAAATAAAATAAAAAAAAAAAGAAGAAGAAAGAAAGAAAGAAAACTATTGATGCACTGGAATTCTAACATGGGATTTCTCTGTGGAGCCAGAAAGCTGCCTTGGAGGTGGAAGCAGGTTAGTGGTACATCTGTGTGGTCTGTCCAGCCAGTGAGAGGCTGGCTCCCTGCCTGCACCACAGAAACTGGATACATATGCTGTGTTGGAAAGCAGGACATTTGTAAAGACTTGGTGTAAGGGCAAAGTGGCACAGGCTCAGATAAACTATCCCGAGATACACGCTCATGGGTGAGCATGACTTCAGGAAGGACCGCTCGCAGGTGTAGGATCAGAGGGTGTCTGGAGGCACTGCTGGTTGCCCCCACATGCTTAAGGATGTAAAAGCATGCATTACTCGTTGAGGAAAATTTCTTCCTCCTGTACCTTGGCCATCTGTGTGGGACTATTCTTAGGCTCTATGCTAAAGCAAAATGCAGTAGCAATTCCCAAAGCAATGAGAACAGAGATGCTAGCAGGTATTTGTCAAGTACAAATGCAGAAATGCAGTTAGGGAGCAGAAAGAATGCTTGTCACAGAAATAACCTTGAGATGCAGATGAAATATGAACTTAATTAAACATCTCTGCAGAAGCAAAATTCATCATTCATAGAATAGCAGAACACCTTTGCAAACTATGAGAATAAACTTAYTCTCTTGGCATAGCAATGGATATGTATTCCTGGAGGAACATATTTTATTTTTATTTTGAAATAGCCATCAAGTTCACTGCCTACAACAGTACTGTGGTCTGTGCATAGTGTACCTGATGACACAAAAGCCRTTTTTCCCATATGGGAAATACCTCTGTCTATTTTATATTCCATCAAGGCAGTGCCTAATTGAGATATCCATTGACATGCAGAAACTACTTCCGTAGGCATCTGTGTTCCCATGTGCTTTCTATCAGCAGTTGTAAAGTGGGGCAATCAAATGACATCATATTATATAACATTAATAAGCAATCCTGCTGAGCACAGGCTGAGTCAGTGAGCCTGTGAAATGTGGTATCTCTTATAGCACCTGATCTCTAACCCAAAACCCCCTCATTGCCTAAACCACAACCTGAGAAACTTGTGGACAATTGACAGAAAGATTTCTGTGGACTAAAAATAGGAGACTACCCTGTAGGGCTGATGCTCCATACTATCTACCACGTTTAGTGGGGTTTTGCTCCTTTCAGTTTGGTGCTGCTGGAGCGAAATACAGCATCGCTATATCAGGGGGTACCGCTGCTGTGGGGAACTGTACCTTTGGGAGGCTCTTGTTTGGGGAGAGACCAGCATGCGTCAGCTTGATCCAATAAAATTTTGCTGCTGAATGAAGCCTTTGGCAGCCTGCATGATCTAGCACAATAGTGAAGAAATTCCAGAAAAGATTTTTCACTAAAACAGAAATTTCATCTCATTCAAAACCAGAGATCCACAAGAAGAAAGATGTGACCCAGAAGACCGTATAAGCCATTACAGTGCAAGATCACACTATTGTTATAAATTATTTAACACTGAACCTGCTACCAGGTTTAAGTGCTGTACGAAGGTGCAGTAAATAATCGATCCAGTCTCAAAGACATTACTGTTGTTTGTATTGTGCCTTAATGTGTGCACAGTGGTTACCAGACAAATAAAACAGATACAGTTTCATCCTGAAAGAGTTTTTTTTTCTCTTTGTTAGACATAGCACAAGGCATTAAATCATAAGTCAGTAGGGGGCTGGAATAGATGAGGGCTGCAGCAGATTCTGTGAGTAAYGGTAGCTTTATTTCCTCCTATCTAGTACAGTCAGCTGTGTGCTCTAAAATAATAATCTGGAAAATTTGTCAGGCTATAGGACACCTAAGCCTGCCCTCATAACTTCCATTTCAGCAAATGCCTTCGGAAGAGATGGAAACTCAGGAAATTATTTTCCTCCATAGGAGGAAAAAATAAAATTAGCAATTGCTGACTTGTTGGCCAATAAAATACCCAGGCAACTTTATGGCTACAAAGCTGACAGGTCAGACTGTTGTAGTGTGGTGAATTTTCAAAACAGAGAAGAGAAGATAACACTCTGGAAAAAAAGATCCAAAATGTGAGCAATTTATTTTCTTTTATTACCTTTAAGCAAAATCCCATTAAAACAGTTTTCTGACACATAAAACAGTTTCCAATACATTTTCCTAAAAAATGCTTCCCTTAATGTTCTTTAATGCCTAAAATATCATAGAATTCTTTACAGGTATTGAGTACATTATTCTCTAGGTCTGGAAAAGAGAATATATTTTATTTGAAAAGAAGAACAAAATTTCATAAATGGATTTAACATTTTCAGCATGAAGAGTATCAGAAGAGAAAGGGGTTTTGTATGAAAAAAAAATCTACAAGTAAAACCAAAACAGAGGAAGCTATTCCAAAATGTGACTCACTAAAAATACATTAAAGCAACTATTTTTGAAAACACTCTTAGATGCTTTTTATTTCTCCTCAGAATTTTGACTCTAGCTTTTCCTGTGAAGGCTTAACAGTCACACACTGATTTCATATTTCATTTATGCATATTGTTATACCAAAATATGGTTATAAGGTTAAGAGTACATACCAGTAATCTAAGAGTAACTAACTAAATTGCAGACATATCAACATTATTTGAACACCAAGTATTGTGCACTCAGAAAATTACTAAATAATATTACACTCAAAAATAAATTCAGGCAACTCAGGATTTAAAAAATGCTCAGATAAAACATCCTAGGAATCTGAACCAGCCTCACAGAAAACCTCATGCAATCAGCATATAATTAAAACATTTTAGTAGTGATGGCTCTTGCTTCAATGAATTTGATTTTTAAAGATATAGGCCATTAAAAAAGACTCCCCTTCCTGACATCCTTATTCTGACCTAAGCTTTACTTTCCCTTCTTATTTAGAAGCACAGACTTACAAACAACTAGCAAATCTCATCTTTCTTTATTCCTCAAATACAACCTCCAAACAAAGCTGAGTTATGAAGTCCTTCACTGCAAAAATTATGATTAACTTTACTACAAATGAACCTCCTTGAAATCTAATAATGTCCTAATAGTTTTGGGAGAGAAGTAACAGAAGCTCAATTGTTTCAGGAAAAAACCCACCCACAATGCCTTATTTTTAGTGGATCTATTTTTAACATTCTAAAATTAGTGTTAGAATAACAAAGTAGTAAACCAAGGTCCTAGACTACTTCATTATCTTAGTTATTAGCCTGACAGCCTAAGTGACTCGATTAAACATCAATGACAGAAGAGCTGGAGGGTTTAAAGGTCAATAAATACTGTGATAGGAATCCTTCGATGTAGCCTTTTGCTACAGACTTGTGGAGCTTAAATGTTGACAAGCTAATTACTCTGCTTCCCTAATTAAGCAAACCAGTCTTGATCAGCTGTTCCCTGATCAGCTGATCACAACCGCTCATTTGGAAGTTTGGAAAGGTCTAACGTGACCTAAATTAAATTAGTAAACAGCAGAAATGAAAGCTGTACCCAACTCATTGGAATTCTTATTTGAACTTTTGTTGAAAAAAATCTTACTCCTAGTTTGTGAGAGTTATTATACTGGTGAGCCAAATTCTGGTTCACATGGGAATGAGCCAGCTCATGTCGTAAGTCTCTGTCTAGTGCGGACGCATCTTGCAAGTACGAGGACTTACTAGGGGAAGTGTCAAAGCAAACAGCCCGTAACTCTCTCTGATCCCTTCTTTCGTGTCTCATAATCTCTCTCTTCTCTTCTACCAAGCGAGGATCTCTAATAATTACCCTGTAAGATATAATCTAAATCCCCCACAGATTTAGAGGGCTGCAGACAGAAGTGTGCGGAGAGAAGGAGGCTCTGCCAGCCTCTATGGGCACAGCATAAAATATTAWTTGGCCAGGTTAGGTAACTCTGAGCCTTATACAGGGTTCTGATTTGGCTAAAATCGACCAAGAAATGACCAGGACAAAAGAAATCTCCCAGTCCTCTCATCCCTCTCCTGTCAGGGAAGGATTTGAATAAAATACTAAAAGCTTTCATGGGAAGCGTGAAGCCCTTCAGTTCTTCACTAAGCTATTATTAACACTGTTTGTCTCCTATTCCCACCATTAACGACCTTGCAACTACTGGTAACAAAAAGCAGTGTATTCTTTCATACAGATGTATTTCCTGTGGTGGCTTTTCAATAGCTCTGCTGGCCATTTTTGCTAGTTGCCCCTCATTTATATAAAGGAAATTTGAAATGATATTTACATACAAATATGGATAAGAAGTAGAAAATGTAGCAGTCATGCAAGGAAAATGAGCCACATGTCATGCAAAAAAAAAATATATCAATTTCTTGAAGCTATAAGGCTACACGGGGATCAGCAAGCACAGGAGAAATAGAAAAGCAAAGAATGTACTGCAAGGAAGGGGACAGGACATTCAGGCTTTGATACAAAAAAAAAGGTTGCTGGAGATGCAAGGACAAAAGAGTGTAGGGGACAAGAAAAAAATGAGCAAACATTCTACAGGAAAACACTGGAAGAAAAGAGATATGGAAGCTTTCACCCTAGTTTCAGCTGGAATTATTTTGTCCTTTCCTCAGTTTCTTTTCAGACTCTTCCTGTGTTTTGCCTGACCCTGGCTGCTGCATGACCCACTTCAACCATGGCACTTGGTAGTAGCTTGGATGTAAGAGTTCCTGACTGAGTATGGGAGAGGGTCAGGCTAGAAAACAACTTATATGCATGATAGGAAGAGCCCAAGAAGCAAACTAGCCCAAATAAAAAAACAGTCAGGACACTAGCTTCTCTGAAAAGGCTGGAGTGCTCCACTGGATCTGCTGAAAAGTTTCCTAATGGAGAGGACTGTACACTAGTGACAACATTGTCATCAACAGTCTCCTGGTAAACTGCATCCCAGCATCATGAATTCTCCTCTTGGGTGGTTAGATTTGCAGCCAGAATTGCAGACAAAAAATTAATATCTGACTGGGGACAAGTGTTTTTTCACATTTTTCAACTGAATTAGTTAAGGAAATGGAAAATCTAGCTCTCTGATATCACATAGATCTGTTCCAAAACCTAAGCCGCAAAGAAGTGAGCGTTATAAGGGTGTGTGTGTGTGTGCGCAGATGTAAGCGTCTACCTAAGTACTACTGCCTCAGTCTCCAGCCTATGAAATGAACCTAGAGTGACAAGGCAGGGTGCTCACAAGTGGCAATATTTCTCCACTGACAGTCACTGAGGCCAGAAGGAGAAGAAAGAAAAATTTTATTGGCATGGAGGAGAGCAATTTGGTAGTAACTTGCAGCAATTTGACAATATTTCTGAGCCCCTAATCCTTGTCTCCTTACTATGGGTGGGTAATCCTTCTCCTTCTCCTCAGCTAGGCTGCAGATCCTTTGCTAGACTTGAATGTAAGTCAGTTCAGATTAGCTCTGTCTGTAAATTAAATAGACTGAAGAATGTTTCCAGGCACTAGAAATCAATCATCCGTCCTTTTAAACTGTTTGAGGGAAAAGGACAGTTTTAGACTGTGGACACAGACCATGCCATGCCCACCATCCCCAAGCCAGGAGACAGCCCTTGGTGTATTTACTGGTCCCCCAGCTGTAGCCCCTTGCCCTCTGCCAAGGCTGAGGTAGGGCTCAGATCCTGCCAAGTCTGGAGTTATTTGGAGCATCACAGTTGTACACTATTTGCTGCACATGGGATATCAAGGGTACCAATCAGGATGGGTGCAAGGTGCGCTGTGTGTGGCATGCTCAAGCCAACTGGCTCCTGTGRATCATGGAACAGTGGCAACAGAAGGCTGATGACTCCTGGACCTACATTCTTCTGGAGGTCCCAGGCAACACTAGGCTCCTCAGCAACAGGTATCAGCTCTCCCAGTCTGCTAATGCTTCTACCAATAAGGTACACATCCACACCCCTTCACACACACACATTTACCACTCTACTGACATTAAGTACCTTTTCTGTACATGAAGAGTCCCAACTTGATGCTTTTGGCTTTTGCCCAGCGTAAAATTAGAGCAYGGAGCTGCACCAGCAGCTGGCTATGCTCTGCTGCCTTCATCTGGGCAAAGAACCAAAGCTGGGCTTTGTGCTTGGCGTGTTTTCTATGCCTCGCTCACAATTTTTTAGATTTGCTCCCATAGGAAACTGAAATCAATTAAAGATAAACAGGGAATGACCTGAGAGGGACAAGAAAAAACATAATTTCTCAAGGAAAATGTGAGCAAGTGTACAGACAGGTGAAATTACTCATTTGCTAAGAAACTAAAATATTTGATGGAAGACATTTTTATTTCTCACAGAAGGAAAATTTTTATTTCCAAGTAGGCCTAAATCACAATGAAATACTGGTCAACAAACCTACGTAAAGGGTGCAAATATGTTAATAAGGCAGCAAATCTGATCATGAAGGTTATTCTAATCATGTTTTGCAGTGTTTAGAGATGCAGATTTGCAAATATACCATATCAGAAAGAACATTTTAGAACATGGCAACATGTATCRCATTTAATTGCCTCATAAACGTAGGAGGAAGGCAGTGACAAGGAGGCTGTTGTCTCTCTAACGGGATTGCCTCTTATTTGCATGTGTTGTGATGTAGTTCTCTTTACAGGTTTGACCAATGTTTCAAATCTTCTCAGCTGCAGGACTGAGATAGCAGGCTATAGCAGCACAATATTGGTGCTGTTTATTTGTTTTGCTCAAAGATCAACACTTATTTTATTTCTTTCCTCTCCTTGGCCATTCAACTACTGCTGAGCTGCTGTTGCTGTGATTCCCGTAAGTGCCTTCTTGTAACTTCCACATCACACCGAGAGCAATTATTCTACCCAAAGCTGCATGTCCTTCCACCTGTATATATGTTAAATACAGGGCCAAAGGGGACCCCCGCAGCAAACAGATAGTTCTAATCTGAGTATCAAATGCCTAAACGTTATCCCTAGACACTTTCATAAGTGTTTCAGTTTAACTGAAAATCAAGAGACAAACGGAAGTATTGGCAGAATACTTCCACGGAAAAAGCTTATCTTCGTTGATACCGTAATTACTTTTACTGACCATTTCATTTGTACATGGACTGCACTCAAGGGCAGAATCACTATTCCCGTGGTGAAGACGGGGAAGATGGAACAGATATCAGCATAATTTCTAGAAATAATCTGTATGAGGAAAATTTGGACTATTTCAACTAAACTCAGAAACCCAGTAATCCTGATAGTATTTGGGCAGTTTTTCCTGCTACATGTTATGGTAAAAAATGATCAGTAAAACTATTCACTGATATTAACTTCTAGCTATTTTATAGAGAGAAAAGATTATTTTTTACTGATATAGCCACTAAGCAGTTTAAGTTGCAAGTCCTTAAGGGGAGAGAGAGAAAAAAAAAGAGAAATAAAGGAAGGGAAAGAAGGAGGGACAGAAGGAAGGAAAGAGGAAAAGAAAGAAGGAAGGAAAGGAGGAAGAACGGAATCTCCAACCAAATTTTTCAAGAAATAATATCACTTTCAGAAATATGGACTAGGTTTAAAAAGAATCAGATCCATTGCAAAAGCATAGTGCACGAATTTTCTCTGTAGAGTTTTTGGAATTTAGTATTTTGTAAGCAACAAAATCCGTATTGTTTGGACAGAAGATGGACATTTAAAGTGTAGACACTGTTTTATTGTTCAAAATAGTAAACTAATGCTTATTCTTCTGTGTGAATATGAATTGCCAGACAAACTCTGGCTGAGATCTCACTGAAAGTCAGTTAACCAGACTCCATGTTTTTCCTTCTGATAGGCTACAGAAAATTTCATATATCACTTCATGTTCCCAAGCCTAGATGCAAAAAATCATACAAATTAACTATCTATAATTAAACAAAAACTCATTTCATTTTTCTTAAGAACCTTTGCAAAGCAGAATATGCAGCTGTACTAATAATGACTAAAATTTTTTCTGACAAGCAATAGAGTAATTAGTAAATTAAAGCTTGTTTGTTTTGATGTCTGATTTATTTGAGTGACATCAGAATTTTCACTCTAAGCTAACCCTTTTATAATTTATCCCCCTCTGGATTTTATTCTTTCAAGTATATTACTCTGGAACACAGATCTGCTCCTTTCTATTGCAGGTGACTAACAGATGTAAATCAGATCTCAGTGTTTTTTCATTTCTCAAAGAAATGTTGCATTTGTCAGCTTATTTAACACTAAAGACTTCAGTGCAAAACCTGACTACAATATGTCAAGGGAAAGTCTGCTTACGGAGGAAGTAAAGTTATATAATCTCATTTTCAATTACATTTCATTTAGGGCATATTCTCATCATCATCCACTATTAAATACAAAGATTCTTGACAAGTAACTCCTTGAGGAAAACGTGTCATGTTTAAAGATATATAGCACACATGTTTTGTAAAGGGCTAGAAACCCTGTCTGAAAAACCCTAACAGCTCAGTGCTGTGATTATTCTGGGAGGAGCTTCTGGAAATCCGTGGCTTGTATATAGCTCTYATGAAGGATAGTCTGGCATGTTACTTGTGGGATGCAATATCTTCCCCAGCGGGCCACATTCTCACACCACGTGGTCATGTTGTCTTGGGGGGTGTGTGTGTGTACATTCACAAGTCACATGTTGTCCTGTTTAGAGGTGGACACGTTACTTTTGAGACACTGAGGACATTTAATTAATTGATGCTTCTAATGTTTAAATGTTGTGAGTTAAATGAGTTATTGGTAAAAAGAACTTCACACAGTTTAATTTTACAGCTCTCCACAAATGCATCTTTCCAAGTGTGGGTATGAAAAACTGTGGTAAGTGGACATATAAAAGCCATAGACTTGTTATTGAGAACAAATTTGGCTTCCTTGACAGACCTGCAGGCTCAGAAAACGCCTGACTAACATCAAAGACAGATCTTCCTTCTGGAATGGTCTGGTTGTTACCATAGCTAAAAGAGTGCCAAATATTCTGCAAAGAAGGACACTTGAAGAAAGAGAACAGGGCTCTTCCTCTGGGCTTTGCTGGTAGGCAGCGGTGAGGAGCTGCCTAGGCTGATGGGACGGGGACCAGAGCAGCCGCACTGCACTGTGCAAGGGAAGGCAGCAGCACTAGCTGTGCAGGTAAAGCTCAGGGAGTGCTGTGGAGAACTGCAGACATTAAAACCAAACTGAAACGTGTATAAATTAAGCAAGATTTTTAAGCACTTCGGACTAAATTAGTCTCTGGTGGAACTTCACTGTTGTTTGTGGAGTTACACMCTAGATGAATTGGGTTCTTTGGCATGGAAAATGAATGCTGCCTAACTTTAAATAGAGCATGAGTTGTTTGCAGTTGAGCCAGGCTTGTTTCCTCTTGGAAAAAAAATTTCCTTGCAACCTTTGTACCCAGTGACTTTGTGTCCTTATAAATGAGCTGACTGAATGAGACAAAAAGTGGTGGGTACCACACTGCATATACATGACAGGCAGACTAATTTAAAGTCCTAACTTATGAGCTGGGTTTTTCCGAGGTCATAGATTTTCATTAGCTATTTGCTGTGTTAATAAGAGACAACCACAGCAACAAGTGGTACAAATGTTAGCTTTGAAATACAGAGCACCTCTTAAACCAACAGAACTGGCAATAAATGGTGTGTGTATATTTGCTCATTTGGCAAAGGTAGAAGTTCAAATTATGTCTTACAGCCAGTTGACATATACTGGACCAAATTCATCCCTCGGGTAACTCCACAAACTTCAGAGGAGCTACTCAGGGAACGAATTTGCAATTTTTCTCTTAATGCAACTCCACACTCCAATGTAATTATTTTTTTATGTGTCATTCAGCATGGTCCAGCTGATGTGACACAGAAATAGGACTGCAAAGACCTATATATTTCTGGCTTGTCCTTTGTTCCTCTGCCACAGTTACTATTTCTAATCTGTAGCTATTTAATTCACATATTTGAGGAGGAGCAGAAACTGTTTCTTATTAGGTATTTTATAGTGCTCAAGAAAACAGGTTTCAGTTTCATTAAAAGCTTCTGAAATAATTAAATGCACGATAACAAGACGTGAACAGTGCCTTTTTATTAAAAAGATAACAAGGTAATCTGAAGAAGTGTCACCAGAATTAGTCCAATGTGCATTCCTTTGTCAGATTTTGCTCATGCTGGAGTGGGAGCTCAGGTGTTGCCTTTCACTACATGTAATCCCACATGGCATATGGAGATATGGATGGAACTGGAAGATGGTTCTGTACGTGTGACTTACTTCTGGTTTGGGGCTTCTTACTTTAAAAAGTTGGACACATTTCGACAGTTATTGCAAAGTCCCATATGGCTAAACCTTCCTTCATTCATTTTTCTGTTGGCTAAGATATAAAATTTGCACATATAAACCTGAATATACAAATATAATCTTACTGTAAAGCCCCAGAAGGGCATTTATTTACATGCTACCAGTCTTTGATCACACTCTGCTGGGAGCTGGTAGATAATACAGCTGCTTATGAGCAATGAGCTGAGATGCTCTGGAGAAGTCTGGGCTATCGGAGGAGAGGTATCCCCACACCTCTGCTAGTCAACACTGAGACTGCTGGCAGGAGACCTCCCCACCACTCAGACTGCTAATATGTGTGAAGAAGGAGTTCCAGGGACCCAGTCAGAGCAGAGAACTGCCAGTGAAACCGTTATTATCCCCTGTGAGTCTCACGTAAAACTGAGAAATCTGATACTTGTGGAAGAACCTAGTGACATAATCAGCACAACCAGATAGATAATTAAATTTCAACCAAGAAAACATGTGCCCTTTTGCCTCTGCTGCAAAGAGTCTCACTATCACCCTTTCTCTCTGGGAATTACCTTCTCCTCTGTCTTTTAGTGTAGAAAAGGCCATGTTGAACTGAACTTGTGTGGGGGTAGTTCACTCCCATGTTCTGTGGCTAGCGCTGTTTTTGCAACATTACTTCGTGCCTGTATAACAACCGTTATATTGCAGGTGAGGTCCTTAGTGCATTGGATGAAGAACACTGAACAAATCTCTTAAATACCATGAAACCAGCCTAACWGCTCTAGAAATGTTCTGGCTTTTTAATTAAAAAATTCATAAGCAAAATTGTATCCTTTCCCCTTTTCATTGCAATTAAATGCAAAAAGAGCACAATGAAAAATAAAATTTTGTTTTAATCCTATGTTCAATCCTACATGTTCAGTAYATGTGGCCCATTTGACCTTTTTAGCCTGACCTTTTTAGGCCCAGTGTTATTACTTTCAGTCCAATAGGATGTGAATCCATATGATTTTCTTTTCTTTGGAGTTTTTTTGCCTTCATTTCTTCAGAAGTGAAATCACGAGTTTCCATCTGTTGTCCACCCGTGTGGAACAGCAGTCCCACTTCTGAAACTGCTAGTGGACTTGCGCAGCCTTGTAGAAGCTTATTTGCCACGGCAGAACTTACTGAAAGGGGGACACAAAAGCAACGTATCTATTTAGACGGGCACATTTATCCTTTAAAAACCAGTCTTGGTGCTGGTGGTAAGGAGGAGAGGGAATGTATTGCTTGGAGCTGTCTGTTCCCCATATCCTATGTGAGTTCTCTCTCCAAAAAATATTACATTCCTTTAAAAAATTAATTCCAAATAAAACAAATCCATGGACGTAATTTCTGAAATGCTAGTAGCTGAGTTTATGTGTTAGTCATGTGGATATGCTACCAGTAGAGGAGACTTTGCATAACCTGCTGCAAATATGTGACAGACAGCTTGTCAGGAAATGATCAGGATAGGTAATGATTTGGGACTAATTTCATGGATGTTTTCCAGTTTCTATTTTCTCCCCTGATCCTCCTTTCTCTTTTTCTGAACAAGAGGGCTTCTGAAATTTCCTGCTTAACATCTTTCACTTTGAATAAAGAATATGTTAAACATACCCCCTGCAGCTGGTCCTGCTGAAATTGCTCCTCTTGGGGGACTAGCAGATGATGTTGCCCGGTTTGAGAAGGTCCAGGCAGGCAGGTTTAGCCCACAGCAAAGCCCACACTGAAGCCTGCAACCTGAGAAGCTTTGCCCCTCTGCTGCTTACCACCTTAAAACTCTCTTGTGTACGAACGAGCACACACACACACACACACAAATGCATGCACACATGCACGTGTGTGCGTGCACGCGCGCACACGCACACACACACACAGGCAGAGGCAGAGGCAGGCAGAGACTTTAAATGAACCCAGATGGCTGGCACACAGGGAGTAGGCATCCTGGAAAACTGCCCCGGGGCGCTCTGGTTGCTGTCATCTTAGTCTACAAACCAAGTGCCTTCAAGATGTCTGTGTTGTTTCTTAATCTGAGATCACTCCCGTTTGGGCTTTTAGCCACTTCCTGTTGGGAAATGTCACAGAGGCATCAGAGAGATACACAAAGATTGATTTGACTGAAATCAAACATTCCCTTAACTTAGAGGTTGTAGATTATTATCCTTAATAAAGACCATATTGTAATAAAATCCAAATCAGATCCCAATTGATACACTGCACTTTCCCGTCTCCAGTACATGTACTGTTGTCTGACTGAGTGATTTGATTCTTGTGAAAAAGAAATTAATTGGCTACGAGTAATATAAAATGTTGATGAAAAGTGTGAATGTAATGAATGCTGATAACCAGTTTAAATTCGTCTTTCTTTTTTTTCCAGCCACACTGAACATGTGTTTCCCTTCTTTATTTCTCTATAAAAATATGCAAACAATTACCTGGCTTTGGAGACATAATTACAAAGAAGTTCATCTCTAAAAGGTTATTATTGATTTATAGAGTTCTTTCATTTAATGGAAGACAGACAGGAATAAAGAGAAACTTTCTGCTTTCCCTACAAATAATAGATGGGCTGCAAGGGAAATGTAAGATTTAGAAGTAATTTTTATAAGATATACAAGCTACATGGTTCAGAGGGACGTTTCTTTCAGGCACACAAAATCATTCAGAAATTCCAACACAGCACGACTAGTACAGCCATCTTCTCACAAAAGTAATTCAGTACAAAGAATTTTGACAGGCCTTGATAGCCAGTATCCATAGATAACACTAAAGATAAAATGTGTGGGATAATTTGTAACTCTAGACATAGTGCTGGATTTGAAAGGTAGGTTCATGAGCGGAAGTGTACCTAAGAAGAAAATCATTTGACTTGCAATTAGTAGCTACCAGATAGAGCTTTTTTTTTTTTTTTTTTTTTTTTTTTTAGGCATAAATTTATAAATAAGTGCCTGCAGAAGGATGCAGTCTTTTTCTTGATATACGTGGTCTTCCTCCAGCTCAACCAGGAGTCTCAGGAAAACAGTCCGGGGCTGTCAGGATCGGGCCCTAAGTTAGTGCAACACACCGAGCAGTCTAGGGGCTTGGAGTATTTCCTGTGTGTTTTTTTGTGTGATTTATTTCGATTTTAAAAACTCGATGCGGTGAGTCCCTTTAAGGCAAAGCTTGTTGTTTTGTCCGTGCTCCTCCTGTGACAGGTCCCTTGTGTCTGAGTGTTTCGGGCACCTTGCAGGGGCCTCAGTGATGGGAGCTCAGAGCATGCTTTGGCCTGCGTGCGGGGCTGCGTGCGGCCGACTCACCCACAGCCTACTGGCACCATGATCGCTATAGTGCTCTCAGGGTGCTACTGCCTATGGAAACTGGGATGTTTTACAGCAGACCAACTCCCCGTCCAGGTTGTGCACTCTTTAACCAGTGACCACTATGCTGAGACAGATGCAGATGCTATTGTAATACCTACTAACAACAATACAACAGAATTAATTCTTGCGTTGGCTCAACCTGCGAGCACACTCGCGGCTCCCTTCAACACCTCCCAGGTATCTACTCCTGCAGAAGGCCTTGAGGCTTTTGGAAGGAAGGTGGGAGCTTTCGGAGCCGGGAGAGCCCTTATGGAAAGCACACTTCTATTGCCTCTGCCTTACAATTAGTATTGCCTGAATCTGATAAAACAGCTTATAAACAAATCCAGTCTGAGGCAATTTTAAAAGAGAATCASATTAAATCAATAGTATATCATATGCACTGTGGTTGTAATTGCTCTTGATCACCATTCAGCTTGTGTTGTTGTTTTTCTCTCTATAAAATGGAAATTCTCAAAATAACGATCTTTTGTTCAGCAGCATTAGAGAGGGAACTAAAAGCTCCAATTTAGCTCTATGTAAGCTGTGCTGAGTGGCCTCAGCACTGTAGTGTGTATGCTGTGACACAGAGTCTTTGCTCCCAAGAGTCAACCTTGCACGTCAGCCCCTTCGAACAGGGGGTGCTGGTGCTGCCGGTGGCTGGTCCCCACTGCCTTGCCAGAGAGATCTGGAAATAGAGAGCGCTGCTTTCCTTTACTAATCCTCTGAAATGATGGCACACAAATACCCCATTCAGAGAAACGCAGCTCTTTCTGTATGATACGACTGCCTAGATTCAGCCTGTTTCTTACACAAGGGAAGAGGCAGCTGACGCTGCAAGCTGTCGTGGTTGCACCCAAGGTGCTACAAGCTTAGGAGCTGTATCATCACAGCAGCTGAAGCCCCACGCACTCCCTTCTGTGGCAGGGCCTGGGTCCAACAGACATACTCCGTCTGGTTTTAGTCTTGCGAGTTGACCTTTGGTTCTTGGGAATGTTTTTTTTTGATTTTGAATGATTGTCCCAGATGGACAACTTCCACCCATTTGTACAAGTGAAGGTGCAAAGACCTTTCATGACATTATTTTCCACTAGTGTACCATGTGTCTGCTCTCCAGCAGAGACAGTGTTGCTCACACCACTCTCAGCAAACAGCACTCCTTGCTGCCTTCTGACAACAGCAAACTGCTGCTGCTGATCATCATCATAATTTAACTTGGGGACTTGGAACGTAGAAATAAAAAGTGCAGAATTATGTTTCATTTTAGATACAATCTTATAATGAACCATAATATCCTCTTGGAAATTTTGCGATATGAGAAATAAGACAAGCAGTAACTGTGTGAAGAATTCTCTTTCCTTTTGTATCTATATTGAATTACTGCTCTGCTTCACACCTGATTATACTAATTTAGTCAAGAGTCTCAACGGTATGGGCTTCTGGATCTTTCTCAGAAACATAGAAGCCAGTTGAAGTCATGGTACCTGAATAATATTTAAATATTTAAAAAGTCTGAGGATTTGATCCATTGCCAATAACAGTAGATAGCACCCTATTAAAAAGAACACATACAAATGAAAATATAGTTCAGAAAAGCCAGCTGTACAGGGTGCCAAAAGTGCAAATTAAAAAAAGAAATAGAAATTATCTTCAGTGGTTCTCAAACTCTTTTTTTTKGGGGGGGGGAGCAGGTGCACCATTAGAAATGGCAAAAATATCAGTTATAGCAACCAATAGTAGCAGTGGTAACAGATACTATGACTTTGAAGCAGGTTACATGTCTCTGATGGTATCTGTACCATGGTATGCATATCAGAGGTACAGGAACCTCTGGCCTACCCAGAGCTTCACCTTGATTCTGTATCTCTAGCTCAGCTTGGGCAAGACAGCAATGTGTCCCTGTGTCCCTCAGCATACCTATTTTGATACGCAAAGCTTCTGCAGACGGAGCTTGCACATGTTGGTCCGTGTACTGGACAATATACTACCACAGCACTAAAGACATTGTTTGATATTATTGTGTAAAGCCAGGGAAAAATATGACTCTTTGAATGAATGCCTACAGCATCTCTCAGAGGGAGAAGTTACAGACTTTAGAGTGGCCCACAGAGTCCTATTCTCTCAAACTAGATCTGAGCTGTGTTTCCTTTTATTGTACTATCTTAATAGCGATCGTTGATCAGCCCAACTAACATAATTTAATTTTATTTAGGGCTCATTTTCAAATGTAGTTACAGTTATTTCTTGCAACTTTCTCATTTTGCTTCGAATTATGACAGAGGAAAGTGACACACAGGATATAAGTAGCAGCAAAGTGCAGTTCATGCAATAAAGCATATTAACAGCAATTAATAGCTGGCAGATAACAGCAGACTAGTTGACTAAGACTACAGAAGGCATGACATTTACTCTCCAGAAACTTGGTGTATTGCTCGCATCCATTTTCTGGGAATTCTTTCCAGGAAATGGGAGTTCTTTTTTATCATTTTACACTGTCAAAAAGACAAATATTAGGAAAATGTGACCAGTTTGCCTTCAAAGAATTGAAGACCCGATATTCCTGATCCATTTACATTTAGGAGGAGGATGGTAGGAAAGGCCAGATTCTCTGGCTGTCATTACTGCCAATATATGGAGAACCTACAGGATCAACCTCAATATTTGCGAAAGACAGCTTCTCTCATTGGTTCTTCCTCTAGCGACTGGATGTGCCTAAAACTGCAGAAGGAATAATACAGATGAAAATAATGACTCAACTATTTAACTCCTTCCTTCAATGGGAACTGTTCAAATACTTCCTTCATTTATCTGTCCCAGTGGCGTATGAGAAAAATGGCTTGTGGGTTCTGCCTGGTGCCACAGAGATGAGCGGACACACATGGCTCGCTGCTCTTCTCTAAGGATCTCTTTGTTCTGCCCAGTCCCTGGGGCACATGTTCGATGTGAGGCAATGACAGTTTTTGTTATCGCACAGACGTATCGGTTTCAGTGACAATCACTCCCTTTTCAGAAAAACATTATTTCTCATGATTGTCTCCCTCTCGGAAAATGTGGCCTTTAAAGCAAAAGGGGAAAGAAGAATGAAGGGGAGACAACAAATGTCCTGGCGACATAGACGTTAAATGGTGTGTTATGGGACAATCAGTCAATCAGTTCGAAGGGGGATAAATCAACATATGTGCGCACAAAAAGGAAACACTGGGCCTTGCATGGCAAAAGGAAGAGGGACCATTTTGTTGTGCCTGTATGGGTAGAAACACCACATGCAGCAGGAACAAAAGGAGTGAGGAAGGCAGGAGGGGGGAGGGAGGTGAAAGACTAGCTAATAACAACATGTTTTTTCCTTCCTTCCTAACTCAATGGCACATGTGACTTCATGAAGCAAATAAGTAATGAGCATCTGATGTAAAAGTTCCCCCCAAAAATGCTCCTTAGCAAAGACCACTGGGTAAACCATGTCATGCCTAATTTCTACAAATGCCTTGATTTAAGGCAGGCGCAGGACCTGAAATTCACACCAGCTCTTTGTGTGCTGGAGTCACACAGATACCAGGGTTGGTGAGAAGAAACTGCATACTTCCTATTTTATTTCACCACTGCTTGACCTGCTTTTCCTCAGATTTAAAATTATTTGCCAGGTCAGAATAAACTCCTCAGAATCCCAATGTGAAAAATGTACCTAACAATTCAATCCTTGTAAGTTGGGAATTGGAAGAGAAAGTGCAGTAGAGCCTAATTAAATTATATAATAAGCAGCTTAACTTGTGGTTTCACTTTGGTTTCTGTTATTCTTACTATCATAAGCACTGTAGCTGGCAAGGAGCTATTGAAATATGCAAAGTAGAGATGACAAAACTGAAGATTGTTTGGGTTTTGCAAAAGCTCGTCTGTCAGACTTCGGTTTTGCAAAGTCAAATCCAAAAGGGGGGTTGAGCCAATTCCCATTTATTGCAAAATTTTCGTCAGAGCTTGCAATGAGTTCTGTGTTTGACCTATCTCTATTACAGACAAAAATCAAAGGAGATTTGGATTTGCAAATCCTCMTCTGTCAGGTTCTGGTTTGCAAAATGAAAGCCAGTACTGGCTCAAATTTGGGTGAAGCTGAGTATACAAATCTAATTTTAGCTTTATAACATTAACAAGTTGGCTTGTATCATATAGAAAGACTGTACTTCAGAGGAAAGATGCTGGTCCTTGCACCAATGCTGTGCTGTGGACCTGTTTAGCCTGCCCCACTGCTATAAGTCTTATTGTGCCCTACCAAATTTTGTAGTCTGTTGGAAAGGGAAAAAGAATCATGACTTGGTGAGAAGTGTAATAAACAGCAGAMTCACCAGGACCAACAATGTTCTTCCACTTCAGAAAATACACTTAGATGATGATTTCAAATCTTATTTTTCAAGATAGGACTAGCCTGTGACTGCTGTAGTGCAAATACACCCAGAGTTCCATGGATTTTTATCTGAGTTTTTTATAGCCATAACAGATTCAAATCTGAACAAGTGAAATCCAGTGCAAGATTTCTTGAAGGCAGTGCTCAGCCAGAGCCATAGCTACGTATCTGCAGATAGAAATGCACCATCCCATTTACTGGTCCCTCAAGCAGAGGTTTCTGGACAGATCCTGGCTCCTTGATGGAGGCTGCTCCCTCCTTCTGCAGGATCCAACCTGGTGAAAGGACTCAGCCTCAGCCCCTTCCTCACATCCTGCAAACGGCTGAGCCCTTTTTCAAAGCTTTCTTTTGTGTGTGTGCTGCTGCTGGACTGCAGTGTCCTGCCAGCGCCTTTGCAGGCAGATTGTGGCAGGCTGGGCCAGCGGACCGTGGGGCAGCTCTCCCATGGGGAGGATGGGTCTGAAAGGCAGAAGGAAGCCATGGCTGCAATGGCCCAACCTGGCGAGGGATGGGAAGTTGCTCTTCATTTCAGTGACATCTGGGAGATATGGACTATACTAGAAATGCTTCTCTGTAAGGGGAAAATAAAAGCAGGCTGATTTGTCCCCCTTTACATTTCTTTTCCTCTCTTTGCCTTTGGAACTGAAAATCTCATTTTTGTGGTTGTCCTCAGTAGCTGCTTGTCTACTGCCTGTCCCTGGGATAATGGGCCTTGTGCCTCCAGTTACACAGAGACATTTAGTGCTTCTGCACAAAAAAGGGCCCACTCCATAGCCTTGCATATAGCTACAAGAGCCAGATAAACAAAATTGGCTGATCATATATGAAGGGGGTGAGGAAGTGCTCAGGAAAGCCATTCTGCCAGGGAGATTGGGAAGGTGGTAGCAATTACAGGTCAGTAATTACTGGTGTGGGATCCTGCAGCATCTTAAGCCAGTATCATTTTTTGAGCAATAACTTATGCCCTAACATAGATATGTTGGCAAAAATTTACCCTATGCTTTATCTTGATTGTCAATAAAGTCAACTAGTATTTACATATCACTGAGTTTTTTAAAAAAGTGAATGCTCATGAATTTGGACAATCAAAACAGAGATCTTTCCAAAAGTTTGGTATAAATGCTCAGCTTGCTACAGAAACAGGTTGCACTGCCCACTTAAATCTGGATCTGGATCTAGGGTTTCTGTTTGGCACTATTTCTAGTTTTGAAGACTGTCTCGTGCAAGCTTCAAGTAAGAATAATTCCAGTCTGTTTAGTGGTCTATAAATCCAAGTACCCCAAGTACAAATGAATCACTCTCTTCTCTGCCCCAGGGGTTTCACTATTACAAACAATGGCTGAAGTCATCAGCAAAAGACGAGGTCACAAGCCCAAAGAGTAAAATATGCTTTTTCATTTCTACCATAAAAATATTGAATGCATTGTTTGAAAATGTCAGTACATGAACCAGACTAAATGGAAGCAGACTTAAGTTGGGCTGTGACATCTAATGCTTCCTCCTCCACTCCTATTTTGTTTAATTTGACGGCTTTTACCAAGATACATAGGATCAAAAATTCAAAATAAACTGCTAAGGAAGAAGTTTACAATGTTTTCTATCCTCTGTCTTGGTACCGTGAGACCTAATGACTATAGGTAGTGAGTCCTGGATTCTAATCCTCACATTGTCTCTCTCTGCTGCTGTGAACAAGGCATTTAAAGCTCCTGCCAAGGCCTTTTCTGTAATAGTTACCTGTTTACAGTGGGGAGGTGTGGCATCATGAACAATTCAGGTTTGGGGAACATTGCAAGAGTGAATGTTAAGCACTGGACAAGTTGCCAAACAACATAACATTTCACCAAAGGTCAGTGAGCGCCAGAATGTGCTATTTATCACGTTTAGCCTTGGTGATTCCAAATCTCAGACAGTCTCCCAAATTCTCAGGGCTGGTTAAGAGAAAATAGTTTAAATCTGTTTTATGTATTCATGTGTATTTAAAGAAAATCAATCTAGTCAAGGTAAACTACTTTAAAATGCTTTACACGCACGAKCAAGTAAAAGCATAAACACGGCACATTCTGCAGAGCAGTGGTGACTTAAAGTAACTTACAATAACAACACTTTTTTCCACAGTAGGCAAATCAAATATGACCTACGGATTTTAATTCCCCAGAGGATGGGAAGAAAAGTCATCCTGGACCCAAGTAAATGCACTAATTGCCAAACCTTCCTATCATAATTCAAGGACAAAGGAGTACAGAAAGAAATGTATTTCTTCTGTTTAATATATGGTCCCTCAATGCCATGTGCATTAGGCCCTTTTACTTTAGGCTTTATGCTATAAATAGCAAAATCCCAATCTTAGTTGTCAAGCTGCTCCAGAAGATGTAGTATTAGAGATCAGCCTGAACAAAACCTCAGATGAAATTTTGGTTCGTTTGAAGTGAATGTGTGTGTTTTGTCAGTGGTTTTAAAGGAGCTTGCCCTTCTAGTGTCTTCCTGTACCCTAAGCCTTAAAATGTGGGCAAGCTTCACATCAGTGGCTCACAGGGAGCCTTCTTTGACTCAGAGGAGCACAATGAAAGTTACTCAAAAGGAATATGCAGACTCTAGATTTGAACTTCTAAATGATCCTTTGTTTATATGTGAGATGTCAATTTTTTACCTCATTACTGAAGAAAATATTTAAAACCAGCAGTTTATTAAGTATTATTACCTCTTGTAAATTCAAATGTATAAAAACGAAGCCTAAATCAAACATGCTCTAGTCATAATGTTTCATCAGTAAAAAATGCCTTTTAGAATACTTCCAATTAATGACAATTTTCACTTCAATGACAAGAGTTTTAGCTTGTTCTCTGAGATACACTCTTTGTCACATACAGCCGTTAATGCAGGCGCAAAAGCAAAATTCAGATTTACAGAGCACTTTGGACTGTATCTGATATTTTCTGTCTAATGAACTGCCATGAAGCCCGAGGGAGTTTTGGGAGAAYAAAGGATTCAGAATACTTAGCCATACCTACAAGAATTTGAGAATAAACTACAAACAAACACCATCTGAATAACACTCAGCTGATTTTGCCCAGGATGCATAAGCTTAATAATGAAAAACAGCATGGTCAAGATGYAAAAAAAGTAAGCAAATAAAAGAAACTGGTAATCTAAAATTTGTATGTTTTACTCATGTTTAGGTACTGAGAAGCTTCCACCTGCCTCTTGTAAGCAGAAGGGCCTCTTTGAGATTTTGGCATATGCTTTACAAAAATTTAAAGATCCATTTCTCATTTATTGTTAGATTCATGCTGCAAGGCTGGAATGACTGCTGCTCTGACCACATATTGTAATTTCCAGTCTTAAATCTCTAAAAAAAAGCCATTGGATGTGAAGCCATGAAACTCTCCTTTAATGGGAGACTAGTATGTTTTATCTTCCTCTTCATTTTTTATTTAATATCCAAGAATATTGGAAACCTTGGAGAGAGAAAAATAAAAGGAAGTTGAGGAACATTTCTGCCTCCAATATAAATTCCCACACTCAGTTAAAGCAGGCACAATTACTTTTATACATCCATCCTCTGTGTCTATGTRGGTAATTAGCATGTGTGCTATTGATACTGCTCAGCTTGCTAAAGCTAGTAACAATCTTATACACGGAATGTGTCCCTGTCTGAAAGTGTTCTGTCAAAGGGAAAAGATTTTGCTGAAATTGCTACCTTGAATGAGAATCTGTTTCAAAACAAAAGCGAGAAAATGGAATCTTCTCTTTCTACCCTTTTGGAGCACAGCATTTCAATTTCCCAGAAAGATGACTCTCTATTTCAAAGTTTTCATTGTMTATTATAACAAAAATAGGTTTAACAATATAAAAAAACAACACTGGAAAAAACATGTCTACCAACTTGCACTATGAAATTTCTATTTCTGAGAAATGTTTGGGGTTTTGTTCCATTCTGGCATGACGGTATTTTTACACTTTGAAATTCCACTTTGAAATGGAAAACCTGGCCTTCCTCGCATGAAAGCTCTATGTTTCTGGCTACTTATCCCATACTTTTACTCAAGGCCATAGATATGCAGCTATTTAAACATGTGACTGCAGTTGAGCTGTGGTTGAAGAATATAGCTGTAAATTTTATGGGCAACAAAATGCATATGCAGTAGAAAAGATAGCCTTTGGAAATGTTAATCTTCCTTTAGTTTTACTGAGTGGGTGAAAACAAGCAGAAAAAGTGTTTTTAATTTTTCTCAAGTATCTTTTATGTTCTATACAGAAAGATTCTGAAAATAAAAAGGGCCAAAATGTTGCCTTTTGGAGCTCCACTAAGGCCAACACATGTTTTTAGGAGTGAATTTGACCCATTCTGCCCAATTACTGTAACTGTTAAGCCTCAGTATATGTGCACATAAGCTCGATTTAGTATTTAAATGATATACAGTAACCATCCTGTTAAATGTAAATTAAATGCACACTTACTCTTTAAGACAATTTAAAGTGTCACCTTTATATTTAAAAGACTGTGACATTTCATGAACTCACAGCCACATCTTCCCACTAATAATGCCAAACTGAACTGACTGGGCTAAATTCAGCTCTGGAGTAACCAAATGCAATGTTCCTGCTGTCAAAGAAGTTATACCCATTTACACCAAAGCTGATTCCAGGCTTTCATTATCTACACTTAAACCTAGCATAATTTATTTGAAAAAGTAGCTTAGAATAGTAACATTTCAGCTGTTATTCACACTTTGGGCACAATGTTCCCTAGTAACGTAAGTTGGCTTAGCTCCTTTGACTGCAATGGAAGTACCTTGATTTATGCTGGATAAGAAGGTAGTCCTATATGAAATGCAAAGACAAAGAAATTTAAACTAAACTTAATTGTTCTTGGAGAACTAAGTGAAATCATARAGACTGATGACATAATTAACAGCAATTAATATGCTCCAGTCTCAGCTAACACTCATGAAGCAAAGACATTGGGTTCGAAGAAGAGAATCGTCTGTTAGAGAGAGATAACATTGCGGGGAAAGCACCAGGCACACACTTAGAGGCTTTGAGTTTAATTCCCTTACCATGGGTTTCCTGGCCAAAAGAGGGCTGGAACTGAGGAGAAACTGAGGGGGAGCAGCAGCTGTGGTCTTATTTTATGCCTTGGCTCGGAGATGAAGCATAGTGTTACCGCAGCTGAGCGTAGCCAGGCCGCAGCGCAGATGACAGGGCTCAGGGACCTCAGCGACCTGCAGCCAGAAAGGTAGCGTGCGGCCAGCCCCACAGAGACATGGCTGTGGGAAATGCATAGCACTAAGGCAGGGAGTGCAAGATCACCCCGTGCTTGTGCTTGGCCAAGTCTCTCCCCAACCTCCTGTGCCCCTTCCTCCTTTGATGGTTTAACTAGGAGCCCCTTGGGTCTGTTTCACTCTATAAAACAGTGATGTTAATCCTTCTGTTCTCCAGCCCTTTTTCTGCCTTGTCTCATTAGACTGTGAGCTGCTCAGGGCAGGAGCCATCCCTCAAGGCTGAGCATGCAGCATTAATCCTTGCTGGGGATTCGGGCACTATAGCCTAGGCTTCAGGCTACTAAGGTAAGTGCAAATACAAATGCAAATGAGTATTTAGCTTATAGTTGTTACTTTTTCTGGTGTCTCTGAACTGGAAAGGTGCCTATGTGTCTCCTTAGGCCATGGACTGCCTGTAGAAATCAGGCTCCATGGCAATACAGGTAAGAACAAACCAGCAGCAACTAAAATGTGAAGAAAATATTAACATAAGCAGTCAATGCTCTGAAGAGTTTGTCTTGTGCTACCTCCAAACTCTTCCTTCAGCAGCACTCTCTACATGGTTCCTCTCTTCCATAGTTTCTTTTTCATAGGGCCTTATTAGAGGAACTGGAAGCTCTGCTTATGTTTTTCACCAGTAATCCCACCATTTCTAGAGCAATGGCWTATTTGGCTTGACATGGATGCTTCCTGCAATGATGCCCACAGAGGTTAATGAGGGGGAATGATAAGTTCCAGATTCGCTTTCTCGGGTGGCTACTTGAATTTTCAGACTGCAATATTAGAAGCACCATGATTCCCCAAACCACACTATGCCTTTCTTAGCTACAACAYGGAATTTATCTGAAATGCATTGCAGACACCTTCTGCACCAGCATATAAAATTAGATGTTAATATGTATTATAGAGTTTTGTTACTCTGTTTCCTCTCACCTTAATTAAGACCCAAATTAAGGGGAAAAAAGTGCTTTTCAGTATGGAGTGCTTTAAATAAAACACATTCATTGTTGTCAACATCTAGAGCTGGTAAATTGACAAATTCATCATCCCATTATAATCTCTGCACCTGTTCCAGCTTGCGGTCTGCGGTGTGTTTTAGCTTGTGTATGGTGAATGCATCTGCTTAACAAGGACAGTTAACTGACAGAATTTGTTTATAAACCCAGTGAAGAGCTAAATGAGGTAAACTGCATTATCTTACACGTTAATTGTATTTCATTGCAGACAAACATTTATTAAAGATACAGACGGCAAACCATACATTCTAATTGTATTTGCATCCATTTCTGGTTTTATCCTGGTTTCCAGAATTTCTTTCCCCATTATATTTCAGAGCTTTTAGACGCAGCCTAAGATATTCCTACAGGAGACCTTCCTGGCAATGTCAGATACACATGCACGCATGCAGGAGCTGGGCGAATTATTTGCAGAAACAATTTATTAAAGAATGTTGCCATGTTCTCCAGTCTGGAAAATGTCTGTGAACAGATTTGAATTTCTGGGAATCTGATCATCCCTCTGAAATGATTTTATCAGTGCTTTCTGTGAGCAGCGTGCCTCAGCAGTTGGGACAACATTTGCTGTAGTCACTGCCACCCCATTGTCACCCTTCCCAGACCCCACATGTCGGCCACAAGGCAGGAGTGATGAAATATCTCTAAAAGAAAAACCAGCAGGTCTGAGCCTTCCAGGTCCCCTCGCAAACAAAATTCTGCTGTGGCTGTTTTGTTATTTCTGCCAGAAACATTATTTCTCAAACTTCTTATGGTTTGAATAGATGAGGTGACAGGAGCTGAGAAATGGAGGATTGGTATTACTTGATAATTTGGGAAATGAGGCAGAGCTAGTCACTGCACATCCAAATCAGYGGAGAGACTCTGTATATAGCAGATAAAACAGTAAATAACTCCCAGGAAGTCCGAGGTACGGCTATAAATTAAACCCAGATCTCCGAGTCCTAGTCTAGCAGCTTAACCACAAGAACCTTCTTTGCTTGTCTGTTTGGGCTGGAACTTGATCTCTGCGGGATGTGTTATTATCTGATATTGAACTCACTTCTATAGAAGAGGAAGTAAGGCCAGTTCTTCAACACAGAAGAAAACCTTCTCCCATGCCTTTCATTTCCCAAGGTCAGACCTCCACAAAAGTTTAAATTTGGGTCTGATTTTACTGCTACACTGGGGATATTAAAAAGAAAACATCTTTGGAGTAAGAAGGGTGCTGAGAGTGAAACAGAGACTCTAGCCAGAGAGAGAGAGAGAGAGACTGAAAAATAAATCTGCCAGGCTGAGAAATCGCATAGCATGTGGCTCTCATCCATCCTGCTCTTTGCCTCATAGGCAAAGAAGTTGCAGAATTAGATTCTCTAATCCAAATACTTTAGGACTCATTCTCTAATTTCCCTTGGAAACTCATTAGTTTTCTTAAATGAGTGGTAATGCTGCTGCATTTTTTGGTTATGGGAAGATTAAATGAAGGAAATCTTTGCCTAGAATAATCATAGTTACTTAACTTGAATTTATTCCATTCCTCTGAAATTTTGAAAAAGAGCAGTTCTTTGGTCCTTAAAGTTACACCGAAGTAAAACTCAACAGCTTGCTAGAATATTGCCATATGAGTAGAAATATTCAGCACTGRGGAACTGGTGTGGAGCAGGAATAAAAGGTTGTTTGTTAGCACTGGCTGGCACTGGGTTTTAAGCAATACCACTAGCTTGCCAACAAGAAGCTGATAACAAGACTTTGTCAGTATCTTCCAAAGCTTCGCAAAAATACTTGCTTGATGAATATTTTACACTTAAGGTCTTAAAAGCTTTCCATAAAAAAGTGGTTTACATATCTGCAAGCATCCCCCACCACATACACATGCATGCATAGCAGAAGAAAAAAATCAGTACAAAAAAATATTAATGTTTAACACATGCAAATTAAGTACAAACAACAGGACAAATGTTTTAAATTTTGCAGTCTCCCCTGTAACACACCAGTCCAATCTGAGTTGGACTTAGACTCCCAGTTGCTCTTCACTTATGTTTTAGTTATTTCTCAGTGTTACAAACCAAGGGAGAACTCAGAGCATGATACCTGCTCTTTTATTTCCCTCCTTCTGCCCTACTAGTTAAGCGTTAACTCAGAGCTAGGAGAATTCTTGTTTCTAACAATGGCTTCTAGAGAATTCTTGTTTTTAACTAGACTTCTGCTACTTGCTAGCATAAAATTTAGTTCAAGCAATTCTCTACACAGAACTGCTAATGTCTTTCAGTCTTGAACTATAGCATCTCTTCATTCTCTGGTCTGACCTCTCCAGTGCAGGCAATATGTCCCCAAAATTGCATCCATGGAAATTAAAACAAAATGTATGAAGGTGGGATCAGAACAAGATCTATACTCCCACAACATCAATTTGAATTTGGATTTCCAGAAGTAAAGAGCTTGTACACTCAGGCATCCCAAAAAAATGTATTGTCATGGCCAAAATCTTCCTTCTTAAAATGTTCTATCAAAATACAGGGTGAAATCCTGGCCTTTGTAGAGTCAGTAATACACTCCCATTGCTTCAGCCAGTGGCTTTATGTAGTATGGGAACAGATCTGCCTTACCTCTCCATGGCATTTCCAGATTACTAGTTCAGTGCTTGCACTCTAAATCTGATTCGTCATGGCTGCCGGTTCGATAGCACTCCCAGATGTCTGGAAATATCAGATTAACACAGAAGATTATAAAAATCTGTCAAGACAAAATTCCTGGATAGAACAAGAGAAGATGCCTGGAAAGCCCTGATATATAATAATGCTTTGCCTATGCTTTACCTCTTCCTGAAGTTCTCCAAAATTAATGTGATAAGCATTATGAGGATCCAAAACCTAGAACAGAATAGGTAAAGCAAGGAGTTGCACAGAGAATAGTTTATATTGAAACCTAGATCATGGTGACATGGGATTACTATATTAACCCTTGTAATAACAGCCAGCTGTTTCAGGTGTAGCACATGCCACCCTAGAAGCCCAGATAAAGCCTCTCTTCCTTTGTACTAAATGGATTAGTCTTGGAATTGCAAGGATTTTTCACTGCTCAAACAGCAGTTTCAAAGGAGAGTGCTCCTGGGAGTGAATATAGATTAATATAGTTTTTTTCTGAGACTGTGATGCCATATCAGACTGCTCAAATAGATAGAGCAGTTTCTTCAAGACACCCAAATCAATTTTTCCTCTTCTTGCAAGGTCAGTCCTGCAAGCTTCTCAGCTCTCTGACCTGAGCCATCAAATTACTTGAGTTCAGTCAGGCTCCTCAAGTGTTTGAAGTGACTCGAGGCAGACACCTCAGCGCCTGTGAGAGCTTAGCTGTAGGAGAGAAATTATTTCAGTAAATTATCTGCAGAACAACTAGTGGAAATGCTAAATGAATTTAGATGTCTGAATTTCTTGGTCAATGAAAGCTGCTCTTCTTGAGGTGAAGCGGGAAATGTTAACATGCCTACTCCAGAGCCGTTCCCTTGATCATGCCCAGAGACAAGCATAAAAATTATCTCTGAAAGCAGCAGTGAGAATATTGCAGCACATTTCAGCTGATAAMGGTGTGGGAAAAGCAAAGATTTTCCAGCTAGCCCTTGCAAAAAGAGGAGAAAGGAATTTTAAAGAAGAAAGGGAGGACTGAGTCCAAGCRCATCGATATCCTTATTCTAATTGGAAATAATAGCTGGGCCCAGAGAATTGCCACTCTCACAGCTGGAGCAGGGGGTTTGGCATTAGAGGTGCCTGTTTGGCCCTGGCAGGCAGCTCCAGGTCTGAGGTCTGCAGCTGAGAAACCAAACCCCACACGTGCAAAATCTGAAATGTGTGTCCGATTTCCACCTCTCAAGCCTATTTCTCCCAGGAACTCATGGGCAATACAGTTACAAAAGTTTCCAGAAAAAGAGGAGAGAAAGGGACTGTGAGCAGTGGGAACAGATGAAGTTTGCTTTCTACATCTGTTTTTTATTGAGGGAGCTATTACTGTGAGTAAAGTCAGCTGAGACATCCCAAGTCATTGCAGCTTGAATATTTAAGCTAGGCTATAAATATCTGATTTTTTTTTACAGTGATTATTGTTTATGCTTTCTTCCTATTTACTCTCCTTTGATTTAGTAGCATGGGGAGGTTTGTATCACTTTAGCATGTCAATTTGAAGGAGCTGTCAGTGACATTATAGATAACCTCTCATGGATTAAACGTTTCAGGATTGCGCCATCCGTCTCCACTCTGTGCTGTGACCCCAGGTGGCTCAGAAGTACTTCGGGTCAAACTTATTAAATACTATTCACTATCCCAATAAACAAGTAGCGTGTTGTCACATTTGGAGTGCTGCGTATTTTTCTAGTAATTATGCCTTATTATATATTTACTATTCAGAAAATGCAGGTGTGGGCTGTTGAACTGGGGCCAATGAGATTTCGCCTAACTGGCTGCAATTCCTCGGTGAGTCATGTTTCACTGTCTGTTGGTTTTATAACTGTTTTCACTACTAATTTAGCTCTACGATGCAATATGCAATTAGTTCTATTATAGAAGCAGCTGTATTCAGTTTTACAATGGCACTTTCCCCTTTGGCTTGTAGCAGAGCCTGTTGTGGTTCTGCTGATTTGATGACTGAAGTTGTAAAGCGGTATCTGGATGAGCCACAGCAAGCCATGAGCCCCATACAAATATGATTCTTACTTATACGCCACTGCCCTAATGCTATTTCTTACAGCCCAATTAGAAATGTGGTCACAGAGAAAGCTGTTTCTTGCTACGGTAAGTAGTATTGTCATGCAGCGATTTGCTGCCACACTGCTATCACCTCTGGAGCCTTGTAGCTTATTATAAGTAATGTTTGTAAGTCGGATGTGAAAACAATAAGCTTGTGCTTGAAAATTGGTTTCCAGGCTTCAAAAATYAGTTCCTGAGGCCCAGCGGGGGCTGGCCTCCTCGCCGGAGCCTGCRGCGGTGATGGCGGCAGGGCCTCAGGGCCTGGAGCCCTGGGCACCACCCTGCCCCCGTGCATGGCCTCACCCGCCCTGCCCCCAGGCCCCGCCAATGGCTCCCCAGCTGCCTCCGAGGGCTAACAGCTCCCCAACTGCCTCAGAGGGCTAACGGCTCCTCAGCCACCTCCAAGGGCTAAAA